>NW_016918457.1:257656-314179 GCF_001483705.2 Eufriesea mexicana
TTATTATTATTATTATTGTATTATTATTGTATCATTATTGTATTATTATTGTAATTAATATTATTATTGTATTTAATAAGATCAATAGAATATATTATTGTATAATTATTATTATTATTATAATATTTAAAAAATCAATAGAATTAACTTTAAAAATAAATTTTAACGGAATAGAAAATTAATATAGGTGCTTCTAATCGAAGTGCAAAGAAAATAAATAAATAAATAATAAAAGGAGAGGAAACCAAAATTATATATGCATCTATTTTTAGAAACGTGAAGATGTAATAGTTAGTAAATAAGAATTACAATTTTTGGTACACAATTATTGTTGAAATATATTCGTATATTAAATTCATATTTCGCGCCTTAAAGAGCCACAGCGTGCTGGCAACCCTTGAAACTAATTATATGTCATACTGTGAATATGGTAGGCCTTCGTGAACAAGGTGTACAATATTCACGTGCAGTAGATCTCTAATAAAATCTATATTAATCGTTATAAATACATATTATTATTGATTATAAATTATTGACATTCTGCTCCAACTTTTATCCTCTGATATTATATTAACAATTACTTTACATTTATGAAATAATTTAATACTATTAAATTTTGTAAATAATCAATAAGTTTGACGCTTAAAAAGAATTAAGAATATATTAAAATAATCTTTTTGGTAAAGCTTCTAAAGCTATACGGTATCTATTTAAATTTATTACGCATTACCTTCAACTCTCCGACCTCGTTGATCTGTGCAATTAATTTCCTTTATGTAATCGTTTAGTCACAAATTTTATTGTCAGCGTAATAAACGTTTCTCTCGTGCCTGTTTTCTCGTAATGAAACACAATCACTGTGTTATAAAAGTACGAACTCGTGTAATCGTGTCGGCGATATGACCCACTTCCGGCCCAGCACGAGATACAAATCGCACATATGTTTGCTAGCTTTGTAACTGTTACATTGTCATTCATGTTTACGCGTAATTAACCGATCAATTACACTAGCGAAGATAAAACTCTAATTTCGAAGTTGAAAATTTCGTTTCGTCTAATTTTCTTCTTCCTCAAATTATTTCCTAAAATTTTTCACAAATTTTAATTAAAAATAATTATTAATATTTCGATTATTATTAGAAAAAGATATATGTAAGAAATTATCGATAAACATCCTTTCTTTCCTCGATTCGTATTTTCTTTCGAAATAAACAATGATTCATAAAATTCATAAATTTATTCCTGAAATATTACTTAAAAAGTATAATCGGATATTTGATCTTAGATATTCCTAAGTGCATATATACATTTGTATATACAAAGAAAAATCGAAAGAAAATTTGTTCAAGTCGAATTACTGCAGGACTTTATGCTCCCAGTTTGAAAACGCAGCAAATATTGTAATAATTCTTAGCATCTAAAAATATAGGAGCAAATATATGAGTCACTGTATACAGAGTGGTTAATTCACAATGTTGAAATATCTCACGAGGGAATATGCTCGGTCGTTTGTTTGTTATTTGTGCAAGAGTGATTTGATACGAAAGGGGAATCACATGGTGCAAATTATCTTTCTACAGCTCGAGTGAAAAATTTCGAAATCAAATTTACCTTCTTTAATGGGGCAATATATAGGTACAAATTACGTTTTCACAACACTACGACCTTTATTAATTACTAAAATATTACAAACTATTAAAAAAAAATTAATATTCATAAAATATAAATTATTTTAAAAATTCAAAAATTTCTAGACAATCTAAAATTCCAGGCCTAATTTCTAGGCAAATAAGAAATAGACAAATATCGAATATATTATTTCTATTTTACGACAATAAATAATTTCATATGCATAAATTATATAATAAACGAACGTCTCAAGTGATAACTATAAAGACTACCTTTTCATAATTATTTTATTGTTATGGGATATTCCATAATAATAAAACATCGCGTATCGAAGAAAATTATTCAAAGAGAAATAAAATTTCTGGAAATTATTGTCGGATAAATAATTATTACAAAATTATCGAATATCTCGAAACGATAAATGGAAGGAAGTAGCCTGTATACACGGAGACGAGTAAATCCTGTGAAAACTAAGAAGTGTAATGAACTTTGCGAAGTGTCCGCGAGATATAGAGAGAGAGTGAAGAGCGGAGGGAAAAATTCTGGAAGCGTAGAAGAGCGAAACAAGTTTACACGATGCGGAGAAACGTGCCGAATCGAGCGATGTCGAGAGATATTTCAAAGAAAAGAGGAAGTCGGCAAAAGAATGACACTCGAGCTCTTTCACCGTATCTCTTCTATCGGAAAGATGCTGAATTTCCGATATAAGACTCTTACACGATGAAAGATACTCGCTGAGCATCGAAGAGGAAATGCTTGATCTATTTTCCTCCGCGTCTTCTCCTCTTTCACACCCCTTCTCAAAAGAAATCCCGGGAATATTTTGCTGAATATTATACACTCGTCTCGTATCTTCGAAGATTCTCGCAGGAGTGCATCTCCGAGTGTTAATAACCGATTTTTATGAAATTCACGTGGAATAAGAAATTATTTGTCGGTATCACTTTGTCTGCGAAAAAATAAATGATAAATTTATTATTCAAGATCGCGTTCATAGTACCAGTGTGAAGCGGAAATTTCATAAAAATTTTACTAGTAAAAGAAATACTTCACATTCTGAGAAATATGATTAATGTACTAATTGATTACTATGTTGAAAAACTCGGTGAAAATCTATATTAATTAGATATAGTATTGTATAATTAAAATTGTCGTTATTTCGAGTAAATAAAAATTTTGTTCTAGCAATTATAGTCAATCGTAAAGAATTATCTAGTTTTGAAGTTTTTTTTTACTCCAATGTGGTTGAGAGACACTGATTTTAGGGATGGAAATATAGTTCTTACAATTGGGGATGATAAATATATTTTTCTTATATCTTGCAGATCATTCGATATAGTAAATGTCGAACATAGAAATTATACAGAAATTTACTTCTTTATAACAAATTTATCAATATTATATTATTAATATAATTATATTATATCATATAAATATCATATTATTAATCAAACAATTTTTCACATTACTAATTTGTTTAAGAGATAGAAAATTAAGATTGGAATTAATTAATACATTGTTTTCATCACCAAGGTATGTAAAATAAATAAGAAAAGAAAAATATTGGTTAAAATTTTCTCCATTCTTCCAGAATTAATTATTTGTACTTAAAATATTTCCTTTGTTATCCTAAAATGTTTCAACATATTTCTTTTTCCAATATATCGTTTAACGAATTGTGATCGACAAATGAATCTTCGGTAAAGTTCGCTTTCATTTAAAGAACAAATTTCGCATAAAATATTAGAACATAAATTTGTATAATTTCATTTTCTGGTTTACATTCATAGAAATATCGATACAGGAAAAATATGTCGTACATAGAAATTACACAAAAATTTATTTCTTTATAACGAATTTAATTAATCAAACAATTTTTCACAATATTAATTTGTTTAAGACATAGAAAATTAATATTGGAATTAATTCACATATTTTTGTCATCACCAAGATATATAAAATAAAAAAGAAAAGAAAAATATTGGTTAAAATTTTCTCCATTTTTCCAGAATTAATTATTTGTATTTAAAAAGTTTCTTTTATTATCCTAAAATATTTGGACGTATTTCTTTTTCCAATATATCATTGAACGCATATATCATTGAAAATATTAGAACATAAATTTGTATAATTTCATTTTCTGGTTTACATCGTTAGAAATATCAGCTGAACGTTGAGATATTCCGTAGAACATTTTATCCCTGAACGTTTGTTTGACCGATCAAATTTACGATTCATTTTTCACCATTTATTTAGCCTAGTGATATTTAGTGAAGTGATCGTTTAGAAAAGGGATATAAACTAGCATTATATATATATCGGACACTTGTTAATCGTTGATCTCCATGATCTAAATCTCGAAATCTCGAAACAGAGAGGAGTCGAGTGAATCCTTTGTTTCTTGAGAGATTTCCAGCAAAATTACGTTTTCTATCCATCGAAGCATCGTCAACGAATTTTCTCTTGGACCAACGACCGGTTAGAGGAAAGAGAAACGTTGGGAATAAAAATATCGGTGGTGTCGCGGAGGAGGAATCGGCGTCGTTAAACTCGACGAATTTCGCGTTTGCCAGGAGTGAACGATAAATTTCTCTGTAACGAATCGCCCGATCAAATGGCGCCCGTTTCAAATCCCGCGCAACTAAAATACTCGACTTTATGGCCGCCATTCCCCGAGCGGCGTTTGTCTAGCGTTTAAAAAGCCATAAATATCGCGGATAGCCGCTGATGACTTTGTCGTTAATGATCTTGCATGTGACCACGCTTTATCGCATCATGGCCACTTTAATCTTCGACGTTGACTCGACCAGCATCGACTGTTACTATTTTTATAATAACGCCATCGCGATGATGTTACCACGAGAGACGTAGTACAGGCCGTCAGATCTTTCGCTACCTCTTGGTCGTGTCGTTTCTTTACTCCATGGATTATAGCCTTATTTATGTAGTCGCTATTACCATAAGTTAGTCTCTCCGTTGTTCAATTGACTAGAGCGAAGGTAATTTGGAAATTGAAAATGTTATTAATATTTTTAAACCGGGTCGGTTCCTTCTTGATTTATAAAAATTCGAAATTGACAGAATATGTAAAAATTAATTAATCTAAATTTTGTTTAAGTGAAAACTGGGTCTTTAAATTTGTGGTACAAATTTATATCAATTCTATCACGTGATCGTGTCATTTATACAGTCACTATTACCATAGATTAGGTTTCTCCTTTGTTCAATTGACAAGAGTGAAGGTAACTTGGAAATTGGAAATGTTATTAATGTTTTTAAAGTGGGTTCATTTGTCAATAGAATTTTTAAAAATTCGAAATTGATAGAATATGTAAAAATTTATTAATATATAATAAATTCGATGTAAGTGAAAACTGGGTATTTAAATTTATGGTACAAATTTATATCAATTCCATCACTTGGTCTTGTCATTTGTTCATCGTTTTGATGCATTATCGCGTTATTTATACAGTCGTTATTACCATAGGTTAGTTTCTCTTTTATCTAATTATTAAGAACTTGGAAGTAACTTGGAAATTGAGAATGTTATTAATGTTTTCAAACAGGGTTCATTCGATTTATAAAAATTCGAAATTGATAGAATATATAAAAATTTATGAATATTCTGAAGTAAGTAAAAACTGTGTACTTAAATTTCTAATACAAATTTATATCAATCCTATCACGTTTGTTATCGTATTTTCATCATTAAAATTATCATTATCCTCGTAATTTGGTATCTTGGTCCTAGCCTCATTACTAATTTAATTTTACCAAGTTTATATATCATACTGTATATCTACCATTTAATTTCATCAGAACTCATCATTTCATATTTACCAAATAATTTTCTCAAATTTAAATTAAAGTATA
The DNA here is from genome assembly GCF_001483705.2 of Eufriesea mexicana. Taxonomy (NCBI): domain Eukaryota; kingdom Metazoa; phylum Arthropoda; class Insecta; order Hymenoptera; family Apidae; genus Eufriesea; species Eufriesea mexicana. The sequence goes on from NW_016918457.1 coordinate 263,159, forward strand.
TTTCTCATTCCCCAGATTCCACGAAATTTGCATCGTTATATATTTACTATTTAGCCTGGCGAGATCTCCTGGTTCGTGGCATAATTTTATCAAACTCGAAGCACGATGTGATCCATCGTTTAAATTTATCGTCACGAAGTTACAAGTACCCTATCAACGCTACTCTCACCGTACACGATCCTCGTCATCGTCGCAGTACGTCAATGAAAATTCGCAAAATTCGCCGGAGCAATTGTGGACTCGCCAAACAGCCCAATAAACCCCAATGTCGCTAAGTACCCGAGGCTGGCGGACTTCCGAAACGAAAGCGGCGAGAGAGTAGCATAGCAATCAGGCGCGGCAAAAAGGAAAAACGGGCAAAAGGTAAGCTTTCAACGCGGCAGATAACGAGCCATCAGCGCAATAATACCTTGGGAGCACGTTTATCCTGACACCGGTGATTTGTACCAATTTTTCTCACGAGCCAAGAGATCCGCGAGGAAAGTTGCCTCGTGCGTCAGCCGGGTCCGGTTCCCTTCGATTACCGGCCGGGTAAACGTTCCCTCTTCGATCCCGCGTCCACCTTGAGACCCGGCCAGGTCGAGATCACAAAGATCCACCGGGAGAAACTTCGGTATAAGTATTCTTTAATTCGCGTGCCGGCTGAGGTCGCCGCTAATGGCGTGGGCCCGTTCGGGGCCCGCTGCTCGCGGAGGAAAGCCAGTTTCCCCGGCTAGAGGGGCACCGATCGGCCAGGTTACGCCAATGGAGTCATCGAGGGGAATTCAGGTGCACCACGGTCAAGGTAACAGGGTCAGCAAGGTGCATGTGCACGAAAATAAACAAAGGAGACGCACGAGCCACCGAGGAGGAACGAAGACTCGTGGGACGGGGACCCCATTGTGCCGCGTCTCAGCTGAATCACGAGCCGACGCGTATTTTTAACCCTTTAAACCCCGCCGTCGCGTGTTTTTCAGGCTGTTTGGGACCCGTCGCTCCTTTTGTCGCGTTCCTTTTCGTGTAAAGGGATAACTCGTTGTCCTCACGCAGGCCGGGTCCGCTGAAGCGGGTGAAAGTTTAGCCTGGCCCGCGAGGAATGGGCCGAGGCGTCGAGAGTTTGCCCAGTTTGATGGTGTTTTGATGGCTCCACGTGAAGCAAGAGACAAGGGAGAGGGGAGGTGGTTAAGTGAGTCGGGAATTGGTGGACAGGGCTTGGGAATTTTCTGTTCTTGTTCCGGTTTAATGGAACGCGTCTTCGGGCTTTGCTGTTTGCTCGGCGACTGGGCTTTGTTTTCTCTTCTTTTTTCCTCTTTCCTCTTTTTTTTTTCCTTTCTTTGGTTTTCTCTTTGTGGAAAGCGCGCGAGGGACGAGGTGTGCGGTGTTGGAAAACGATTCGCGAGAAATTGGCAGAGAGAGGTATTTTTCAGATGAACAATGGCGAAAGGACGACTGCGAATTTGCGAATTTGTCACGAAACTGGTAATAATTTTAGCTTTACGTGTATACGTGTAATTTTGCGATGAATAATGGGAGGGAGCGACTGCAAATTTGCAAATTTCTCGCGAAACTCGAAGTAATTTTAGTTTTTACGTTGTAAGACGTATATATATAATTTTGCGACGAATAACAGTGAAAGAACGACTACGAATTTGCGAATTTGTGAATTTGTCGCGAAACAGTAACAATAAGTAATTTTAATTTGCATGTTATAAAACGTATATATTTAATTTCGCAATGAACAGTAGTGAAAGCATGACTAAAAATTTGCAAATTTGTCGCAAAATTCTAAATAATTTTAATTTTTACGTTGTAAGACGTATATATATAATTCTGCAATGAACAATAGTGAAAGAACGACTATGAATTTGCGAATTTGCGAATTTGTTGCGAAACTCTAACAATGAGTAATTTTAATTTGCATGTTATAAGACGTATATATATATTTTGCGATGAACAATAGTGAAAGAACAACTGCGAATTATCAAATTTCTCACGAAACTCTAACAATAAATAATTTTAATTTGCATGTTATAAATCGTATATTGTAATCTTGTTAAATTCGCAGATCCTCCAAATAATAATTATTACTATTTTATATACTTACAATTAGCAAAAATATTATCTCCATAAAGTGAATAATGCCAATTGTTATATTGCCAAAACGTTAAATTAACATTTTTGCACTAATAATAAACTATTGAACATCAAAAATGCATTTTTTAGTTCACCATTCTCTTATCGCTACTTTATTCACGAGATGTCAATAAACTTAATCAGATTTTTCTTTCGAGCGACGTCAAAACTATTATATATTTCCGAAGATTACATTGGCAAATAATAATATTAATGATAAATCATAATTGTTAATAATAGCCTCCGATATTTTTTCAAAGAACCAACATTTTTATCACAACTTTTATTACGATGTGCAATCTTATATGGATAAATGGTTAAATTATTCGCATTGGAAATTGCAATGCATTCCTAATGGGAAGATATTCCTATTTCTACCATTAGCTCATTCTCGATAATTGTGCAGCAATTATGCTATGAGAGAAACAAACAGTTTCATCGTAATCCATATAATTTCATATCGACAAATGGATAAATTATTTCCATTGCAAATTACCCAGCATTCTATGCAAAGTCGAATTCTCCATCTGGCTCGTTAGAAAAATATTCCCATTTCTGCCATTAATTCGTGCTCGACGATCCTTCGTTAATTACCTTATGAGAAAGGAACATCTTCATAGCTCGTTTATGCTAATGTCAATTATTACTACCTACATTAAATTACCTTCTGTTTTGATAACTTTATCAAAAAGTTATGATATTAATCAGACGGTTACATCACTGATGCTTTCATAGCTAACGAGCTCGAAAAAGGAAAAATGGGAATTGCATAAATTTACGAGGAGCGAATGATCGACTGTTTGATTAATTGATAAGTATCTTTGTTTTAATACCGTGTAATTATACCGTGTGGGTAACTTTGTTTCACGTGTAATTACCAACCGGCTAGACAATTAATTTCCTTGTTCTATTTACGATCTTGAAAGACTGTTTCTTTTTCGAGCTTGCTACCATCCGTCTGACAGTCACCTTATAAATGTAATATCGGCGCTCATCTGTGTTTTTCCACCTTGAATAATTTCAATAACTTAAGGCTAAGTATAGGCCGAGCAATTCATGACACTATTAATATTTTATGACGCGAATTATTTATACTATCTTGACCATTTCACTGTCACCTGAGAAAGCGTAGCTCACGAAAAAGAAGTCAATTTAAATTTTTATTTCAACACCTTTCGTAGAAATTTTATGAAATTACTGGACGTTGTTCCAAAATTTGCTTGGATTTCTAATAATGAAGATTTAAAACAAGAAATTACGTCAAAGGATGATGGTATTAATGAATATGTAATAATATAAGGGAAAAGGAATCTTCAAATTTTTAATATTCTTTGATACATAAATAAAAATTTGGAAATTATTTCAATTAATAATATAATAATGATAGAATAACAAATTGTAATTGTAATAATCCATAATTTCCTTTGGAATTATAATTTTATTATAAATGAAAATTTTGTCTTAATATAAGGGGAAAGGAATCTGCAAATTTTTAATATTCTTTGATACATAAATAAAAATTTGGAAATTATTTCAATTAATAATATAATAATGATAGAATAACAAATTGTAATTGTAATAATCCATAATTTCCTTTGGAATTATAATTTTATTATAAATGAAAATTTTGTCTTAATATAAGGGGAAAGGAATCTGCAAATTTTTAATATTCTTTGATACATAAATAAAAATTTGGAAATTATTTCAATTAATAATATAATAATGATAGAATAACAAATTGTAATTGTAATAATCCATAATTTCCTTTGGAATTATAATTTTATTATAAATGAAAATTTTGTCTTAATATAAGGGGAAAGGAATCTGCAAATTTTTAATATTCTTTGATATACAAATAAAAATTTGGAAATTATTTCAATTAATAAAATACTAATGATAGAATAAAAGATTGTAATTGTAATAATCCACAATTTCCTTTGGAATTATAATTTTATTATAAATGAAAATTTTGTCTTAATTAAAGATTTAGAAGTTTTATAATATTGATTAAAATTTAAGATCTATGGCCATTTAAATAAAATTTTTATTTTGAATCTTTTCAAAATTCTTGGAAGTAGATGTCAACCTCCTTTAGAATGGCACGACACTCGTTAGCTATAATTCATAATTCACTCTATCAAGAATTAACTTCACCAATAGAGTCGCCTAACTCCGTGCCACTAAACAAGCGCCAGTACTTTTCCAACGGTGCCCCATAGAACATTCTCATCTCAGCCACTTCGAATAACTCGGTGCCACCATAGGCGTGGTAATTAAATCCACGACGATTATTTATCATCTTGTATGAAGTATTAATGAAGATGTGGGACTGAAAAGCAGTTGAAAAAATATGATCCATATTTTCTCAGTGATGAAATAAGAAAAACATAAATATCGAAAAATTTATTGCGTATACTGGTGATTATAAAAATACCTTAAATCTTATTATTATTACACGTTTATATAAATTAAACAATTAATTAAAACACTCTGTACAATCTATTCAACTATTCATCTTTTACTATCCAAAAATAATTTAAGTATTTAAAATAAGCGATAAATTCCAATCTTTTAAATCAACCATTTTCATAATTATCATCAGCCAAGCTATTTATTAAAGAGATAACGTTAACACGTTGACAATCGCAATAAAATTTCCTTTATTCTTAGGATACAAAAAACTATAAAACAATATTTAAAATACCGCACTGTTTATTTCGCAATATTAGCACTGTTCAAATTTTCAAAAAATGGATAAAGTAAAACGAATATCGCAAATTTTAAAAATTACTATGCCCATTAATGGCTTCTATGTTAAATACAAAATTTCTGCAATATTAACCCTTTGCACCCGGCGAATTTTTCGTTACAGGAAAATATTATAGTAATTCAAAGACATTCTGCTATAAGATAGACCATATTTCTAAAATGGTAAATAAGAGATCATATGCAAATTAAGACGTAGAATTATTTTACTTCGATATTCCACGCATCGTTGGCTAATTAATTAACATCCATTTTCAGAATCTGATTAAATGGTAACTGAGAGGCGCCTCTCGAGTGCAAAGGGTTAATTAACTTGCTATTTAAATGACCTATCCAAATCCGAAAATAAGAAAACCGAGAACTTCCAATTAACCAAAAATTCGCGAGAACAGTGGCATCCGAAGCTGTCTTCGAAAGACTAAAGAGATTCTTGCCCGCGAGCAATCTACTCCAACGATCCACATTCGTCTTGGCTATAACAAGCCGCTTCACGAAAAGTACTCGATCACATATGTAATCCCAAAGAGGCAACAGTATCATTCCCAGACGCATAAATTCGTTCGATCGTGGAGCGCGGCCTGCGTAGAACGAGCGGGGAACGACGTAAAAATACATGTACCCGAGCGGACGCGGAGATTAATGAAAACGTAGAAGATAAAAAGATCCACGAGGAGCTGGAACACGTGCGCCGGCTAAGGGATCTAATAAATGCCCTTGAGGAACGAACGGGATCGTCCAGCCTATTAAAACGAATTGTTACGAGAGATCGCGTGGCCACAGCGACGAATAACATGGCGGCCATGATCGTGACTCCCGTTCCTCCCGAGACGCCTATCTTACGTGCGCGCGTTCATTGTTTTCCCGCGGAACGCCGCGCGTCGCCGCCAGGGGGACAACGATCGCGCTCTCGAAGCACGCTTCCGACCACGGCGTCCATAAATCATGCCGGCCTTTTTACGAGATCGTTAATAACAACCGCGAACTTGCAGCTACTGAAATAATGCGCGAACCAACAGGCGCCTACCGCGTTAGCCGCCACCGTTTCCCCGTGTTTTGCATGCGCCTTTCCATGGGGTACGCGGTGATGAAGAGGGTCGACTCGGTTCGTGTTTACGGTGGGGTCTGCTCTCAAACCGTCCTGGACCATTGGGGCCCATCGAACACGCGGCGTTAAGGGAATTAACACTCCGTAACAACGCGTGATTTAGAAGTACTTAACGCAAGTTATGGAATGGAGTATTCTTTCGCGAGCTTCTGTGTATTTTTTATTTTTCCAGGAACGATTGGAAATGAAAATAGGACGGGGGGACAAAGTAGTCGTTTTTCTAATATCTTGCGTCAATATTGAGCACTATTTGTGTTGCAGTACTGATTGTTATTACGTAGTAGGATAGTAAATACTACTATGTTTCTAGAAATTATTTAGTTTTGGTTTTTGTTCGATGATCATTTAATTTATTGAATTTTACGGAAATTAAGAGTCGTTATCTTGAATTCTTTTAGTAGCCTGTTGCTTATTTTCTTTAGTGGCTCTCTATTAACTAAATAATTGCAAATATTTATAGTATATATAGTAAAACATATACAATTCTTTTTCTTATGAGTCAAGAAAATTGGAGTTACAGAGGGTTAACTGGTTGTAAAGGTTTTAAAAGATGAGAAAAGGATTACTATTAATAATTTTCTTTTTTAAAGGTAATATTTATTCGATTTTTGTTTGGTAGTGACAAGATTTCAATAAAAATTTGATACAGGCTTGTATTTTAGATGTTTAATCAAATATAGTAAACGATCCTTAAGCTTGTTAAGTGAAAAATGATTAATTAAGCAGAAATTAAGATCCCTAAATAGCAAATTAATAAAAATATGATCAATTAATATTTTACTTTATTGCCCAAATAGTTAATTATTCGAAATGACAGAAATCAGACATTAATTATTTTATATTAATTATTTATCTTAGATAATTAGTATCATAGACGAAACTGGAAATAAAAAGATTTTCTTTCGTCTTGAATGCACTGTATGATAAATATCGCAAATTCTAATAACATATCGGTTTACATTCTACCTAACTTTCTAATTTTATTCGACTTTTTAATTTTATTATCTTTTCCCAATAAAAATTTTAAAATGAACTTTCTATATAATAATTCCTACTTTAGACTACCTAAAAATTATAGAAAAATTAAGAACCTAAATTCATAAAAGTCGTTTACAAAATTCGCTAAGTGGATATTGAAAAAAATTATGCAATACTTAAAAATTAGCATGACTAAATTATGTATGTATATTTGCGTGTCTTACACGGTTATTTAGAAATTTCATTTCGACATTTTAATATTCATATCGTTACATCCTTCTAATAGCGTAAACTTACGTCTGCTGTTAGAATTACGAAACTCGAAGTCTCACTTTTCGCCAAATATTTATAGCGTTTCGAGTGGATGAACGAAAATGGCAATTTTATTATCCTAATACTTCAAAAATGTCTGCAGTAACCGCAATAACTGACACGATGGCTATTATTTCACAATGAAGAACAGGACGCCTATGATGGAGCAACAATGGCCGCCATAACGCCCAATAAAATATAACGGAATAACCAATCGACAAAAATAATTCATCGACGAGGCTCTCGGTTCCTTTTTTCGATAAATCAACGAATTGAAGTTCGCAGAGAAATCTAACGCGACGTGAATTACAGACTTGAGGAGAAAAGATAGAAATTCGACGTTTACAGGTGATCGGTATCGGTGGATAAAAATTTATCCCCGCCATATATCTGACGTGTCGTATGAATTATGAAGACACCTCTCTCGCCTAACGTTCGTCATAAATTTCTTTTTCAAGGCTAACGATTTTTTTGCAGACGTCGCGACGCGTCGTTGCGATCCTCGTGCAAACAAATGGCGTCAATTTTTCCTCCTTTTCTCCTTCTTTTCCCTTCGTTGCGTGTTCAAAGACCGTTTATATTTTCGATACACGTATTTCTCTATCCTAAAATTCAGAAATTTTTTATTCGCACGAAATTCGCGAAAATATCCTATATATACCGAGATACCGAATTTGAAATTTCTAAGCTGTGAAAATTTTCATTCGTACTAATTATGATATTAATTCTAATAATCATGTTATATTTCAAAGAATTTTTCAGAACAAATTTCTACGTATATGACAGATATTTTTCTTATTTTTATATACAATATTTTTCTTTGCTTCTTGACACTGGAATATAATTAAAGAAATTTATGCTTCAAGTTGACTTAAATATGTAGTAATAATAAAAGATAAATATATACGTGTATAAATGAACCTAATACGTCAAAAATGTCTCACTTTGATTTTTGAAAACTTGAGTCTAAATATGTACCTTTGTATATAGGAATGAAAACTAGGGATCTAAGGTTCATTCAAATTCACTTTCACAAAAATCAGTAATAGACTCATTTCTTTGATATTTTTCGTTTAAACCACTCCCATAATTACCATCGCGAATAAGAAATATATATTTATTACTAAGCATATATTATTATTAATGTGATTGAATTAATATTATATTGTTTAGCACAATATAACGTAATACAAAATATAATTTTCCACGCGAGAATTCGAGGCAGAAGCTCCGTTCAAAATTCCTAACCCTCGCTTTGCATTCTAAACACGCTTCCTTCTCGCTCATTTTTCACCATATGTAACACCATAACGCCACGATCGGGCCTGCTTCGAGACGTTCCATTTTCCGAAATCGTCTGACCAGGCGCTTCACGCGTCGTTCCTCGTGAATTTCACGCATAAATCTCTCCTAATACGCGAACCAACTCGCCCTGCGCCTCTCTCTTCTCGTCTGAAATTTATCGCATTGCCCGCAGCATCTGCCGCGGCCGCGAAGAAATCCATAAATCGTATAGTTTTGCACGCCACGCGATAACAAGTTGAGCCAAGATAAGCCGAAATAACTCCAGAAGCCGCCAGCTTTCGACCGCCATCAACTAAATCAGCAGCGCCGCACTCGGGAATTCCGCGCATCACGGTAGAATCTCCCTCTTTGTTGCAAGAGATTGCTCGTCGCGTTAAAGTGACGTATGTATCTGTTAAGAACCGACTATTACTTTGGCAAACGAAGGGAATTTCAGCTGAATTCTGACACGTTGTGTCTTTCACTCGCAGATGGGGGTAATGGAAGTCTGTTGAGTTTTAATGCAGTCGATGATACATCGAGAGATTTTAAGTGGTAGAAGTAAATTTAGGATCGAGGAAATTTTTCGAACAATGGTTTACCTGCTAAAATTTCGTTTCGAAATATTAAGATAATTCTGAGATAATTTTCCTTGAAATATCGTAATGGTCGTTGCAGGTTTCATTGCATTCGATGATACATCGAGAGATTTTAAGTGGTAGAGGTAAATTCAGGATCGAGGAAATTTTTCGAACAATTGTTTACCTGCTAAAATTTTGTTTCCAAATACTGCAATAATTCTGAGCTATTTTTCCTTCAATATCGTAATGATCTTTGCAGGTTTCAATGTAGTCGATGATAAATCAGGAGATTTTATATGGTAGAGGAAATTTTTCGAACAATGGTCTACCTGCTAAAATTTTGTTTCGAGATATCAAGATAACTTCTTTTCCTTGAAATATCGTAATGATCGTTGCAGGTTTTAATGCATTCGATGACACTTCGAGAGGTTTTATATGGTAGAGGAAAATTTGGGATCAAGGAAATTTTTCGAACAATGGTCTACCTGCTAAAATTTCGTTTCGAAATATTAAGATAATTCTGAGCTATTTTTCCTTGAAATATCGTAATAGACGTTACAGGTTTCATTTTTAATATATATATATATGATATATAGATATCGAATACTTATACATATGACGAAGAATAGATTGATATAAATTATTGAGAAGAATTATTAAAGGAATTATTAAAGAAATAAATAATAAACTTTTGTAATAAAGTATCAAATTAAATTCTAAGAAATTTATTTTGGAAATTGTGGGCTACAGATTTCATTAAAATTTGTTCATAGTTTATAACATTTTTAAAAGTATCTAGACAGTATAACATATATGTACGAAGATATATTCTGAAATTTTAAGATTATGGCGAAAAATAGATTAATAGAAATTTTTGAGAAGAATTATTAAAGAAATAAATATTGAACTTTTGTAATAAAGTATGAAATTAAATTCTAACGAATTTATTTTGGAAATTATGGATTATAAAATAAATGGATTAAATTTTATTTCGTTAAAATTTGTTTATAGTTTATAGCATTTCTAAAAGCATCTAGACAGTATGATATATATGTACGAAGATATATTCTGAAATCATCTTGTGTCGTTGCACTTCGTTATCTCGCGGTATTTGTAATCGGTTCGGTTATTGCACTATAAAAAAGTGTCTTGCTTAGTATCAATGAATTAATTCTTTATGAATGATCAACGGAAGTGTTACACAGTAACATATACGGGCTAAACAACTGATAATAAAAACTAAAAAGAGGGGATAACCGAGGGGACAATTATACTATTAATACACTGAAGAAATAATTTATATTTCCTTGCATAATAAAATTACGATGAATACAAGAAGCTTATGTGTATTAATTTATATTAAAATTGAAACAACTTTATGAGTATTAATTTATATTTCCTTGCATAATAAAATTACAATTAATACAAGAAGCTTATGAGTATTAATTTATATTAAAATTGAAACAATTTTATGAGTATTAATTTATATTAAAATTGAAACAATTTAAATAAACAACTGAATAACGAAGAAATAGAAGAAATAAATTAAATTGTCAGAATAATTAATTAATTCTGTTATGAATTACGGAGAAGCTACAACAACAACTTAAATAAATAATCGAATAATGAAAAAATAGGAGAAATAAATTAAATTGTCAGAATAATTAATTAATTCTGTTATAAATTACAGAGAAGCAACAATATTTTATTTTCAAAGTGAACCCAAAATTCTGAACCCTTTTGCAATCTGTAAACGAGATATCTCGCGATACGATGTCCTTCGTGCAACTCTTTGAACAGACAGAGATATCTCACGTGTACGTATCCCGATTAGAAACCGAGATATCTTGTCCAAAGTTTCGAGGCAAACATCAGATCTCAGACATTGATCGTCAGACCTTTCATCCGTGGAAGCAAACGGATTAAAGACACCATAACGTATAACGTATTACGCTTCTAAAACCTAATTTCCATACCTTCCTTTTCTAGCTTTGAATCCCAACTGCACTTCTTGAATTTTTTTAAATTTTGGCGCCAAAATATTTCACCGAAGCTCAAATCTTAATATACAGGTAAATTTCCAATTTTTATTTTACAGAGTTAATCAATTTGACAAATGATTCACATAAATAAAGGAAAAAGCAGGAACTTTCTTTGCGATATCGTTTAAAAGATCATATACGAAACAAATTGGACGCCATAACCTTCATGATCGCGACACCTATACCACTTCAGGACCATGACGTATAATATCAAAAAAGAAGAATAAGGAAAAGAGAAACGAAACAAGAACTTCTTTCGCGATATCATTAAAAGACGCCATAATCGTCCACACGCGACACCTGTACTATAACATCAAGAAAGATCAAAAGGAAAGAAATAAACATCGAGAAATAATCCCTCGATACATCGTTTAAGAGATCAAATCGATCACAAATTGGACACCATAGCCCTCATGGTCGCGACATCTATACCACTCACGAGCCCGATATATGATATCGAAAAAGAAGAAAAAGAAAATGAGGAACAAAATAGGAACTTCCATCACGACATCGTTTAAAAGATCAAATCGATCACAAATTAGACGCCATAGCCCTCATGGTCGCGCCATCTATATCACTCATGACCACGACGCATAATATGAAAAAAGAAGAAGGAAAGAGAAGTGAAACAAGAACTTCTTTCGTGATATCGTTTAAAGACGCCATAATGGTCCACACGCGACACCTGTATTATAACATCGAGGGAGATCAAAAAGAAAGAAAGAAACAAAACAGGAACATCAATCGATACATCGTTCAAGATCAAATCGATCACAAATTGGACGCAATAACCCTCGTGGTAGGGACACCTATATCATTCACGACCATGATGCATAATATCAAGAAGGAAGACAAAAGAAAGAAAACCGAAACAGGAACTTATTTTCTTCGCGACATCGTTTACATCAAACTCATCACAAATTGGAATATCGTTTAGAAGATCACATCCATCACAAATTGGGACGTCGTTTAGATCAAATCCGTCACAAATTAGACGCCATAACCCTCATGATCGCGACACCTATACACTCATGACCACTATGCATGATGCCAAAAATGAAGACAAAGGAAAATAAAAATAAAACAGGAACTTCCCTTGCGATATCGCTTAGAAGATTAAATCCATCACAAATTGGGACATCGTTTAGAAGATCACATCCATCACAAATTGGGACGTCGTTTAGATCAAATCCGTCATATATTAGACGCCATAATTCTTATAATCGCGACACCTAGATCATTCACGACCATGATATATAATATAAAAAGAAAAAGAAGAGAAAGAGAAACGAAACAGGAACTCCCCTTGCGATATCGTTTACATCAAACTCATCACAAATTGGGATACCGTTTAGATCAAATCCGTCACAAATTAGACGCCATAACCTCTATGATCGCGACATCTATACCAATCGCGACCATGACATATAATATAAAAAGAAAAAGAAGAGAAAGAGAAACGAAACAGGAACTTCCCTCGCGATATCGTTTACATCAAACTCATCACAAATTGGGACACCCCTTAGAAGATCAAATTCATCAAAAATTGGAACATCGTTCAGAAGATTAAATCCATCCAAATTTGGACATCATAACCATCATGGTCGCGACACCTATACCACTCGTGACCATACCAAAGTAATACCAAAAAAGAAGACAAAGGAAAAGAGAAACGAAACAGGAACTTCTCTCGCGAAGTCGTTTAAGGGGTCAAACGGTGACAAATTGGTCGCCATGATCCTGACGGTAGCGACACCTATGCCACCCACGACCACGATGCATAATATCACGCGCGGCGCTCGATAACAAGGGGTAGGGGCCAAAGATAAGCCCGGCGTTGGTGGCTTCTGTTCGGTGTCGACGATCCTCCAACGTTCTCTCCATCAACGTTCCAGCAGCCGTAAATATTATTCCCACCGGGGCGCGACGTGCCTCTCTTCGTCGATAACGCAGCCCCGCGCCATGTCAAGTAATGCGCCCAACTGTCTGGAAACTTTTGGCCCGCGGCCAACCTAAGTATGCACCGTCGTCTCCGGTCCTAAAGGGACCAGCTTTATGCGTGCGGCATCTTTCCGGCCGACTCGACGATGATCGAGCTTTCATCGCGTTTTCTTCCCGCACCAACATGCCCAGACAGCTCTGGAACGTCCGCGACGCGACACCTTTGATGCTAGGCATCGCTTTAGGCCGCGTACACATGAACCGGGACCACGACAGCGCGTTTTTCTTCGCGCGCATTTTTTCCACTGTCTCTTGCTTCTCAATTTCTGTCTCGAGACAGGCTCTCGGACTGCTTGACGAATATGCAGGGTCTGCTGCTGCCAGGATTGCACGCTGAAGGTATTTCTAACGTTGGTGGTTGCAGAGTGTTGGTTTTTAACCGTTTGAGCACCAAGCAGCGCTTGAGGCTTTCGGAGGAACACGGTCGAAAAACCCTGAACAGCGCGATAACGCTTGCCTTAATCGAGTGCGAAGAAGTCGAAACGGCGCGATAGCGCTTGTTTAATTGTATGTCGAAAAATCCCAATCGTCGCAATAGCGCTTGTTGGTACTATGTGACGTACATGCATCAGCAAAGTTGAGCGCGATCGCGCTGCTTGGGACTCAAACGGTTAATCAACCTATATGGCAGCAGAGAGTGGTTTGTAATATAAATATATTTTATATACTTATTAGAAATTTTTTGAGGTTAGTTTTTACGCTTTCAATATGGCAGCAGAACGTGGTTACGAAATTTGATATCCATTAAAAATTTTTCGAATTACGTGCTACGTTTGGAATATTCTAGAAGAACAAAATGGACAGAGCAGCGTTACCAGCGGATTCATTATTAACTGGTAATAATTACCTGATATGGGTAATGAAAATGGAAGCAATCTTAAGTCTGAGAAAATTTGATCGGATTTCGCGAAGCAGATTGTTTGGAAATTGCTTGTGGGAGAATGGTTTAGGCAAAGGTTAGGTGGATTGGAGAGGAATACCATCGTTTTTGGTGTTGGCCATTTTGAAATGGAATCTAAGGAATAAATTTCATCTTATTAAATTATATTTTATTTTATTTTATTAAGTTTCATTTTATGTGTTCCGCAGATGATTGGGGGATATTAATTATTTATAAATATGTGGAATTAAAAGCTGAACGAAACCATATATTTATTGGAAGAAGTACCTGTTTCTTGTTGAATTATTCTATATTTATTATACGCTTTTAATAATTTGTATATATTTTTAATAAATTTGCATGACTGATATATGTTTTTAATACGCTCCTAATGATTAGTATATATTTTTAATAAATTTCTAATATTTAATTATGTTATTATCTGAATATATACAAATGTTTAATTTATATATATTTTTAATAAATTTCCAATGAATTATATATGTTTTTAATACGTTCCTAATAATTAGTATATACTTTTAATAAATTTCTAATGTTTAATGCATGCTTTTAATAATTAAAATAATAATAAATAAAATTCTGATCCTATAAGAATTTTTGAAGTGTCGAAACGTAGCTGACGGTTTGTTGCATCGTTCCAAAAATTTATTATTAAATTCCACGAGGTATTCGAACGCATCTAACAATTAATAAGGAGTACTGCAATGACCTGTACACATGAGGATCCGCCTAAAGTGTTACAGACTGTTCTCTCCGAAAGTATTAAAGATAACGGCAATTTTGCTTTATGTGTTAGGGCTTTGGGCTCTCCTCTTTGAAAGCGATGGTACCGGTATTTGGCTCCCAAGGGGCACAATGGACCCCCCGAATTCATTCACAATTTGTATCGAATCTTCACGTAATTTTCACGTAATTTTTACGTAACTCAGACGTCATTTTGCATTACGAAATGGGTTTCGAATGGAATTCATTGAAAACTTTTATGCAAACAATTAACAGGATTGTGTCAATTGATGTGATGATACTTTTGGGGAAGATTCTAAGAATCGTATCGTTTTGGTAATTCATCGATGGTACCTGATTGTTTACTACGCTCGATAATCGCAAAACAGTTGTTCATTCATTGAAACTTCGACCCAGTTTTAATTGTATATACGTTATATATATGTACACGTTACCTTGAAACAGTTGTGGGTACTAAGGACTGCTAATATGCTCCACTTGGGGCAGTGGATATTTATGGAAGCAAGAAATATCAAAATAAACGAGCATACCAGTAAACGCAAGAAACGCGTGAAATGTTTGGTGAAATAGTATTGCAGAACGAGTTATGGTAAAATATATTTTCCCTTACACATTTTAAGTTATTGCTTGGTTACTTAGTTACATATATTTTTAATAATTATTAATTGTGATTATAATGTTCCAGAAACTAATATAGTAACATACAATATATATTATGGACCAAGAAATTAACACAGGTATTATTTATCATACCAGTCATTATACAGAATGATAATCAAAATTGAATAGTGTAATGAATTTGATATAGTTTATCACAATTTGGTATATTCCTTTTCTTTGTGCAATTTGATATTGGAGGAAAGAAGAACTCCATTTTTCTACAAGTAATTAGTCAATTAAGGACTAATTATTTTTACCTAATAACAACTCTATTATTTTATAGAAATAATCACAATAATACAATATATTTTTATGATGTGAAATTAATTGTATCATATCACTATAAACTAAAATTTAAATATTACTAAATTAATTACTAATTAATTATTTGCATTTAAGAATAACACTGTTATTTTATATAAATAATCTTAATCGTACAATATGTTTCTATGATGTGAAATTAATTGAATCATATCAATATAAACTGAAATTTAAATATTATTAAATTAATTACTAATTACGTATTTCTATTTAAGAATAACACTGTCATTTTATATATATATACAATTTTACTAACATAATAGGTTTCTATGGTGTGAATCCAATTGAATCATATCAATATGAACTAAATTTTAAATATTTTAAATTAATTAATAATTAATTATTTGTATTTAAGAACAACACTGTCATCTAATATAAATAATCTTAATAATGCGATATGTTTCTATGATTTGGAACTAATTGAATCATATCAATATAAATAAAAATTTAAATATTATTAAATTAATTACTAGTTAATTATTTCTATTTAAGAAAAATACTATCATTTTATATAAATAAATTTAGTAACATAACAGGTTTCTAAGATATCGAAATAATTGAATCATATAAGATAAACTAGCAATGAGATTAAATACTATTCATAACTACCTATAATCACCTGCCCTATAACACCTATTATTGCAACAGTCGAATAATAATTCTAACAAATAAACGATATATAATATATACATTTAATCCCAATACCATCTCGTTATATTTATAATTATCATTCTGTAGAGTCGCAGAAATCAATTGGAGAAAAAAGATTTACAATCAGGAGCTCGGCGCCGATGTCGCGAAATAACGCAAACACGATGTTTACAGATCGAAAACGCGATCTTTCGAAAGTATGCAAGAAATCGGTAACGCATGCACACGCGACAAAAAGCCCATGCTATATGGAACGTCGCAAGAAAATTCGATGTGACCGTGGAGCGGCGTGAGAGAAATTACCACGCGTAAAACAGGCATTACACGCGAAAGGGAAAGAAAGAAAAAGGCATACTTGAAATCTCTCGATTCGTCTCATCGTTCGCTCCGTTCCACCCCTTTTGCACGAAATTAACGATCCTTGGAAAAACCTTGACACGAGCGAAATAACAGGCACGTCGACGATACGCTCGGCCGCTAATTGCGTTTAACGTGGCGTGCTAATTATTCTGGATGCGAATTATTAATTACCCGCTGCTCGACAAAAATATCCCCCCGTTGCCGTTCTCGTTTTTCACGCCGGGGTAATTGAACGTAATCGAACAATTAGCGCGCGCGTCGCCGGGCGATAAGCGCGACAGTGACGAAAATTTTTCGCCCGTTGCGGACAGCCTTGTCGCGCACGCCAAGATTACGAGCAGTCACGCTCGCGTTCAGTCGCGGAAGCGCGATTATTGCCGCGAATTATTGCGCACGCGAGAAAACAATGGAGCTATTGCGCAATCAACCGCGGAATTGCTGCAATTCTGCCCAATGTCTGCTGTAAGAATTTTTCTTTCCTTTTCTTTTCCTTCCTTTCTCCTTTGCGCGAAATGTAGCAAAGATACTTGGCTTCTTAGTATTTTTAATTCAGATATTCGAGATTTGAATATCTAGATAAAATTTGGATTTAGGTATTAGAAATTTTTAAGCTTCAAATTTTAATTTAGGCATGAGAAATCTGAAATCTTTAAATTTAAATTTAGGTATTAGAAATGCGAAAATTTCAAATTTTAATTTAGGTATTAGAAATTTGAAAGCTTCAAATTTTAGTTTAGGTATGAGAAATGTGAAAATTTCAAATTTTAATTTAGGTATTAGAAATGTAAAAGTTTGTAATTTTAATTTAGACATGAGAAATCTGAAATCCTTAAATTTAAATTTAGGTATGAGAAATGCGAAAATTTTAAATTTTAATTTAGGTATTAAAAATTTTAAAACTTCAAATTTTAATTTAGTTATTAGAAATGTGAAAACTTCAAATTTTAATTTAGATATTAGAAATTTGAAAGCTTCAAATTTTAGTTTAGGTATGAGAAATGTGAAAATTTCAAATTTTAATTTAGGTATTAGAAATGTGAAAATTTTAAATTTTAATTTAGTTATTACGAATGTGAAAATTTCAAATTTTAATTTAGTTATTAGAAATTTGAAAGTTTCAAATTTTAATTTAAGTACGAAAAATGTGAAAGTTTCAAATTTTAATTTAGGCATAGAAATGTAAAAATTTGTAATTTTAATTTAGGTATTAGAAATGTGGAAATTTCAAATTTAAATTTACGTGTGAGAAATCTGAAAATTTCAAATTCTGATTTACACATTTGAGATTTGAATTACTACATAAAATTGGGATGTAGGTATTGGAAATCTATAAATTTCAAATTTTAATTTACGTATTTAAGATTTGAATACCTAGATAAAATCCGTATATGGGTATTTTACATCTAAAACTTTCGAATTTCAAAGGAGGTATTTAAAATTTGAGCGTGCATATTTCAAAGCCAAGTGAAAATTTTACTTTATCGTTAAATTCGATCATCTATTGGTTTAGGAAAGACGAAGGTCGATGAACGAAAACTCTGATGAAGAAAATGCTCGTCGAAGGAAATAACGAGCCGAGGAAATTCCGTAATCCCCGGGTGCATAGATATTCCCTATCAAATCACTGTCGTCGCTTGCGATTACTTCTGAAACACCGTACTCGGACTTTCTCCACATTCGAAAAGATACCGACGTTAAACGTAGCAGCCTAAGGAAAAACTGGCCATTATAACTGGACATGCCAGTACCGCTCTACTTTGCAGATTACACTCATGAATATTTATCGATATACCTGCTACACTCAACATGTGATATCCTCGAAAGAAGCATCGGAAAACATCGCGATAAAATTTAAAAACGAAGAACCAATCCCATCATCCGAGAATCTCTAGAACTCTCTGAACCATCACAGACTTTCCTCTTCGAGGTCGCCATTTTCGAGCTGCTGAAATTTCGAAGAAAAATCGGCGGGAGGTAAACGTGTTCACGTGTTGGCATCTCCCTCGTTCGTTAGATCAATAGCTAGCTATGGCGGTCCATTTAAATACAATGGGGATGTAAAGTAATCCTATCGCGACGAAACTCCGTGAAACTCCGTGAAACTCTGTGAAACTCCGCGAAACTCCCATTACCCGGCTACTTAATTGAAACAAAGTCGTCGCTCGAATTACGATTTTAATCTGCCCGGACACGATCTGCAGTCGCGGGGTAATTGCCTTTCCCGATCTGTTCTCTCCTTTTTCCAGCTTTCAAAGCTCTTTGATAAGGATCAAGCGCACCGTTCTCAGCGATTTCCAGAGGAATCTTTCGAGTTGGGTATGCACCGACCACACAGAATGTTTGCTAGGGTTTGCTAAGGTTCCTCAAAGTCCGTTAATATTAATTTAATATAAATTTATCTCGGTTGAAATATAAGCGAAACACCAGCGAGCATGAAATATTTGACAATGTTTGCTAAGGTTGGATAATATTTGCATAAATTTATCTCGATTGGAACGCGTTGGAGTCTAACGATTGGAATGGCGAAATGTTTGCTAAAGTTTGTGCTAAAGTTTGCTAAAATTTGCTAAGATTCGTCAACGTTTGTCTATAGACATTTCTTTCATATTGAAACAACAATATGCAATATGTGTCAATGTTTGCTGCCATTTGGATTAGGTTCATCGATATTAATTTGCTTCAATCGAAAAGTAAATGCAAAACTTTTGCTAAGGTTTGCCAAGGTTTGCCAAGATTCGTCAACGTTTGTCTATAGACATTTCTTTCATATTGAAACAACAATATGCAATATGTGTCAATGTTTGCTGCCATTTGGATTAGGTTCATCGATATTAATTTGCTTCAATCGAAAAGTAAATGCAAAACTTTTGCCAAAGTTTACCAAGGTTTGTCAACGTTTGGAGAATTGTCGAATAAATTTCCTTCGTATTAAAACACCAATATTTTCATATTTCTATTTGTCAACGTTTGCTGAAATTTATCGATATCTACTGACATGAATTTAAAATTTGCTATGGTTCTTTAAGGTTTGCTAACATGGACTTCGGTTACTGTCAGAGACTCGAGGCACGAATCAACGGCAAACAATCGCAAACAATTGTGAACACATGCTGAGGAACAATATTCCTAGCTGAGTCAATACATGGAAGAAAATTTACAGTTTGTTGAGTTTGCTCGTGTTTGTTCGCGTTCGTGAGCATCTGATGAAGACAAATGGCTGTGTATCATCGAATATCGG
Source organism: Eufriesea mexicana (assembly GCF_001483705.2). Lineage (NCBI taxonomy): Eukaryota > Metazoa > Arthropoda > Insecta > Hymenoptera > Apidae > Eufriesea > Eufriesea mexicana. The sequence goes on from NW_016918457.1 coordinate 283,215, forward strand.
CCAGACTGTTTTCCACGGATCGATAACGAATGCTCGCGAACGCATTTAGGCTCGTCAAGTACTTACTTGATGCAACAAAACCATGTCAACGTTAGTAAACAGTGTCACGTGAACCAAACGAATCGACTCTATCAACGCCAATCATTTGTATCCCGGAAAATAAAAGATTAATCGCGCATTGGGATACTGAAACTTACGAAGTCCCGAAGGATGAAGCGATCTATGTATCGTCTAGACTCGCATGACAAATTGTTACATAATCTTGTTACACAACCCAACTGTACAGCTTGTCATCAGGATATACCTAGTAAACAAGATATAATCGAAGCAAGTTTGTAACATTTCGCATCTCATTTCCTTGCTGTCAAAGATTTGTAAATGAACTAGAGCGTGGTTAACCACGCGTATAATAGAGATCACAAGCATTCTAAAACCGATATTGGACCTAATCGATAACACGTAACAACTCTGCATTTTCTAACTTTCTTTCGTCTTTACTGACACTTGAAATCTTGCTTAACAGAATATTGTATAACGTTCTTTCTCTTTCTTTTTAGATAACTTTGTATAACGCTTTTGGCTTAGGTTAGGTAACGTAGACTCAAATATCGACGAGCGTCTCCACTCATGCTCAAACATTCTCAAACTTTATCAAACATTCACAAACTTTCGTTAAAAATAAGCATTCGTAAATTACCAGACTTACTCTAGAGTACTCAAAGTACTCGATAGTACTAAGTAAAAATCAGAGTACTAAGTAAAGTACTCAAATCAGGGGTTTAATATCGGTATAATTTTGATACTGTACCGAAACCGATTTTAATCTCGTTGCTTATAATAGACCCCAATTCTTCTTTTCATTCTCGTTTAAATTTAATAAATAAATTAATAAATAATACCGAAATGGACTACCATCGAAATACCAATACCGGTATAGCATGAAAATCGATATATTATCGAAAACCAAAACGAATACCGATATTATCACAAACTTGAGAAAAAAGAAATTTAAAAAATTCGCAATAAAATGGAAAATCGAAAAATTATGTAATTTAGGTAATTAGATAATTAAATAGGTAAACATATCGATATTCTAACGCCATATTTACATATTTCGATTGTCATAAGGGATTGTCACAAACGAACTACCGATTTTTCCCTGTAGAGTACCGATAGTTGCAACGTAATTGCGAAATAATTATGATATAATTAACAATAAGACTTTATCTTTCATCTTAAGCTGCACTTGTATGTATCGTAATAAGATAAAATCATCTTTGGTATAATGAGAAAACTCGAAATTAATTTTTCTAATTCGTAACAATTAAAATATTTTGAACACACACGTCTTGGAGCACCTCCATGATTGGCACATCCATATTTAGGTTTTTATAAGGATTACGAAGGTACTATCGATATTTATCAGCATCCTTCATCTCGTTAGGTATCCCTGCTTCGGATAAGTTTCGAGAAAGGGAACGTTCGGCCTGGTCTCGATCGATCCATCGGATAATTCAGTTAAACGGGCTATCGGTTCAAACGATCGCATCTGTTCTTCCGACTAACTGGTTTAGTTGACGAATTGACCCGACTGTTAACCCTCCTAGACGCGTGAGACGAGCTGCTCACCGTCAGGATTTCGACGGTGTCTTCTATATCGGTCGATTACGCGCCCCAGCCAGGATTCACCTTTCTTTTTATCCGACCTTTCCTTCCGCGTCTCCGCGTGCTTCCGCTTTGAAGTTGGCCCATTAGCCGAGCTCCGGATCCTCGGTCCCGAGCAGATGGAACAAAGTTTCGTCGATTATAGACGACTTAACGACTATTGCGTCGTAATCTATTTCAAGATAAATAGCTTTGATGTAGATGCACGTTCTTTAATAAGGTTGAACGCAGTGACGTTCGTTTCAGATCGATGCTGGCAGTTTCCACTTCGAACTGGAATCGTTGCAACGTTCCCAGCTCGTGTCAGGATAATTTGTAATTGCGAGACGTGACGCGATAAATGCTTCTAAGGTCTGATAGAGGAATCATAGGTCAGGGAAGATTGTTTTTCCCGGTTGGTTGAAGTCGGTTCAAGTATATATAGACGAATTAGAAGATGAATTTGTGGATGTTTCTGGAAATGTATCGTTGCTTCGATGAGACGACGAAAATTATTGGCTTGTCAGGAAAATTCGTGTTCACTTTGGAGGAAAATTGAAACGCGGGAGATTTAAATTTTAGTATACATTTAATTATAGTATACATTATAATTATTATACAGTAAATTATTAATTTAGCGTACGTTTAGTATTTTGATTAGTATACATTAAATTATTGGGTTGTCAGGAAAATTCGTGTCGACTTTGGAGGAAAATTGAAACGCGGGAGATTTATATTTTAGTATACACTTAATCATAGTATACATTCTAATTATTATACAGTAAATTATTAATTTAGTGTACTTTAGTATTTTAATTAGTATACATTAAATTATTGGGTTGTCAGGAAAATTCGTGTCGACTTTGGAGGAAAATTGAAACGCGGGAGATTTAAATATTAGTATACATTTAATTATAGTATACATTATAATTAGTATACATTAAATTATTGGGTTTTCCGGAAAGTTCATGCCGATTTTGAAGGAAAACTGAAACGCGGGAGATTTAAATATTAGTATACATTTAATTATAGTATACATTATAATTAGTATGCATTAAATTATTTATTCAGTATACGTTTAGTATATTAATTAGTATACATTAAATTATTTAGTTGTTAGGAAAATTCGCGCCGATTTTGAAGGAAAATTGAAACGCGAGAGATTTAAATTTTAATATACATTTAATTATAGTACATATTATAATTAGTATATATTCAATTATAATTTAATGTACGCTAAATTAATAATTTAATGTATACTAAAATTTAAATTTCCCGCGTTTCAATTTTTCTTGAAAATCGGCACGAACTTTTCGGATAGCTTGGATATAGTATAATATCGTGAGTCAATAATATGTAGATAGATAGAGATTCCTAATAAATATTCGCAGTGGTTAAATTTGAAGTATTTTGTCATTTTCAATGACACCAGAAACTTGAACAGCTTTGGTACCAAAACGATGTTCAAAGGCATCAGAAAAGTTAATCAGTTGAAAATACAGATTGTAATAATACATTCTATTAATATATTATTATTTTCTAAATAATATATTATTATATTAATAACGTTAATGGCAATAGTAAACCAATCTTTTCCCAAAAATCTCCAACACCTCAGACCCAATCCTCAACTCGAGTCCAGCTTCAAACGCTATACGCACGTGTTTTAACTTCCAGCGGTCAGTGAAACGAAAGGCGAAGAAAAAAATATGGTAACGTTTTAAGAAACAGAGGAGGAGGACCTTTCCAGGCTAAGGCCCATGAAAAATGGGCGGGAAACGTAACACGATCCCTCGGAATAATGGTAGGCAGGAGCGAAGCTCGCAGAAGAATATCTGATTCTATCGTTCACTGGGCGACCTTAAGGCCGATTTTAGAATGCCCTTTGGAGAGTTGTTGTGGACCAGTCGTAGTGAGACATCGCCTTCCTCGCCACTCGTCGCCGGTTTATGCTGAAACTCCTCAAGGTCGCGGAAAAGTCGAACTCCTTCGCCAAGTGAAGGTGGCCTCTCGGTCTCTGCTCGGCTAATCGAGTGAGACAATGAACACGCTCCGACCACTCCTCCGAAAGGAGGAGGTTTCGTCTTTTACGCTGAAAAACAGCCGACGTTGATCCTCCGAACTCTCGTCCAAGTTTGTTTACGAAGTACTCCACGAGACTGAGTTTCGAGAAGGTTCTGTACAGTCCTGAGTTACCTACGTGTTCGCCGAAAGAATCGTCAGATGGGAATAAATAGCTTCGAGAATGTTTTGAAGTTTAAGTCTGGATTTTGACAGGGGAATTGTAATTAGGATACTTGGAGACAGTTCCAAGTTACCTGAACGTTAGTGGAAAGAATTATCTGCATTGAACAGTTTCAAAGAGATGGTTACTTATCTGAACCGTTGTCTGGGAGTATAGATATGAATATTGACAGCGAAGTCCTAATCTAACTTCTGATTGAACACTTGGTTTTCCTTTTTGTATAAAAGCATCGAAGGATGTCAAGTGGTAGAGAAAGATCAATTCCTGTCAATTTTTAATAGTAAATATTCTGAATTTCGACGAGATGGCTACTCAATTCAGCTGTTTTCTTGCAGTATAGATATCAACATTGACAGTGACATTCCAATCTAAGTTCTGATTCAGCACTTGGTCTTCTTTTTTGTATAAAAGGATCGAAAGATGTCAAGTCTACAGAAGGATCGATTAATTCTTGTAAATTTTTAATAGTAAATATTTTGAATTTTTACGAGATGGTTACTCAATGGAGCTGTTCTCTTGCACTATAGATTTGAACATTGACAGAGAAATTTCAATGTAAATTCGAACTGATCACTTAGTCTACCAGTTTGTATAAAAGGATCGAAGGATGTCAAGTGGTAGAGGAAGATCGATTAATTCCTGTAAATCTTTAATAGTAAATACTCTCAATTTCGACGAGATAGTTACTCAATAGAGGTATTCTCTTGCAGTATAGATCTGAACATTGACAGAAATTTGAATCTAAATTCTGATTGATCACTTAGTCTACCACTTTGTATAAAAGGATCGAAGGATGTCAAGTGGTAGAGGAAGATTGATTAATTCCTGTAAATCTTTAATAGTAAATACTCTCAATTTCGACGAGATGGCTACTCAATTGAGCTGCTCCCTTGCAGTATAGATCTGAACATTGACAGTGAAATTTGAATGTAAATTCTTGGTTTCTTTGTATAAAGAGATCAAAGGTTGTCAAGTGGTAGAGAAAGATCGATTAATTCCTGTCAATTTCTAATAAATATTTTGAAATGTCAACCTAAAAATCTTATTCCAAAACATACTACAGTTTCTTCCATTTTTTAGCCTAAAAATCAATCAATGCGACATCAATGACGTTATATTTCAACGTCAATCAGTATTTTCGACTTTTCGACCCAAAAGATTGGCAATGGGGAACGCGTTATCTATTCTCCTCTATTTCCACCATTTAACAGTGTTCTTGATCTTTAGAACGCATTATTCATGCTTCTTCTGAATGTCTAGTAGCTCCTTTGAATTGTCAAACCGAAAATCAGACAGCAGACCGTGCTATCTGCTCAGTTCCCGATCTCTAACGGTTTCTTTTGCTCCTCAGCCTGAAAATCAAGCAGCGTAACACCGTTCGCTCTTTTCCTCAATTTCAAACAGTATTTTTGGCCTCACAGCCTGAAAGCTAAGCAGTGAAACACGCTATCCGTTCTTCCTCTCTATCTCAAACAGCTCATTCGACTTTCCCAGCTGAAAACTAAGCAGTGGAACGCCTAGTCCATTCTTCGCCTAAGCTAAACACCTAAACGGTTCGACTCCTTTGACACCCTGAACAGAGGTGCGAGCGAGCAAGACGCTGGTCCGTTGTTTTTACCAATTTCTAACAGTTTCTTTGACTAGTCGATAGGCTTGGTGCCACTGTGCGATTTAATTAAAAGAGTCACGTGGAAAAGCGACGGTGTCGGGGAACATTGGCCGCTTTAGAGGCACCGGTTCGAAATTAAAATTCAGTTTCCTTTCACGAGTGCCCGCGCCAAGTCGACGCGACCGTACAATGCTAATACGATTCCAATGGAGGACCTGGCGAACGGCCGTTTAAATTTTACGAATCTTTCACTTACTTTTCGATTCTACCTCGCCGTCACGTGACACACGACCGTCGCAGCTCGTCGCACGGGTTGTGAAACAGTGTCAGTGACCGACAGCCTAAGGCCACCAGACCGCTTTGCACCGAGCATCGTGTCTCAAAGTGATTTAAGTATCGTTCACACCAAAATCGAAGTCAGAAAAAAATAAGAGTACGATATTTTGACCTCGTTCTCCCGAAAACCAGACCCCATCGACAAAACCCCTCGATCCTCTCCAGTTTCGAATTTTATTCCTAACTCTGATCCCTCTGGTTAGACCCCTTGGTCAGACCCCTGGTTCATACGATCGGAATTAATTCGTCATTTTGGTGGAGGTTAAATGTACCTTCTCCTTTTTGAGGCAAACATCAAGCTTACTTTGTTATGTAGGCTGAAGGATACGAACGAACCAATCAAATCGACAGATTTCGAGTATCTCATTTTGGGAATTGATTTATCTGGGTCAACGTCGTGTATATCTTTTCCCTTTTTGGAACTGTCAGTTGGAAGTGTTATTTCGTGTATGACGTTAGAGCTACCAGTCCAGTTGAAATAACAGGTTTCGCGTATTTTATTTCTGCATTCATCGAAAAGACAGATATTTTACTGTTAAGATTGAAAAATAGTATTACACGTGCCTATTTATTCCCATCACACTGCCTTAATATTCGGTACAGGCACTGCTAGTCCTGACCTAACTAGTTCCACGTTAATTTTCCGTTAAAATATTCCATTGCTATGGGCATTATACCCAAAAAATGATCCGTGAAATCGTTATTGTCCTTAAGAAACGACTCTCCCAGAAGATCCTCGAAAAATAAAATCTGACTACTTTTCAAAGCACGAAACTTTCTTAGCGTACCGACGAGCGTTCATATTCGATACACGTGTAAGTAACTCATCCCAATTCCCACAAGACCAGCTGCAAACGTTCCAATTCCCTCGACACAGACTTCGTTAGACCTAGACAATAGCCAACGCAGAAGGAGTCTGCCACCAGCCAGCTCCCTAACCCCTCGACCCTCCACCTGGATCTGAACCGTGAAACCCTGGTCGTCCGCGAGGCATCGAAAGAAACCACCAAACTTCCCGTCCATCGTTATCAAACTCCTTTCCCCAATAACATCGTATTCACGGTTCAGAAATCCAATTACAGAGTTCCTCCAGCGTTCGCTCTCCTCTTCCATGCAGGCCGGGCCGGCCAATTAGCCTCGACCGCCTTCTAATTAACATTTCCACCGAGTTCGCTTATTCGTCGATACAGTTCGAGGCCCCAATTAAAACGCGGCAGATCGTGGCATCGTCTGGCAGAAAAAGCGGCGCATGGAGGCCGCCGCGCGCCAGCGAACTGGAGTGGTAGCCTAACAGACAAACGATCACGGCCTGGCCTGCGGCCGTGGTAATCCGTTACGACGGATCAGATGTAACACGAGCCAAGTACGATCTTAGATCGATCGATGGATCGCGGGCAGCCGATCTCAGAAGAGAGTTCATTCGGTAGCCGCGGTCGCTGGCCCTGAGAAAGCCTCATCCCTCGTCGAGATCGAGCTCGAGACGCGGTTTGGCACTGACCCACACACTGGTTGGCCCACTTACCAGGCTCCACGGCAACGTAGGCAGCGTTGCCGCCGATTACGAGTCACTACCCGGGTTTTTCCCTTTTGATCAGTCCAATCTCGTCGATGATCTATCGATTCGACAGCTCGATGCTTTGATAGGCTATAGGTAGGCTAGTCTTGGAGTTTTAGGTCTGTGAAGACTGGGGACTGGTTGTAGAGGGCTTGGATTCGAGAGACGATTGACAGTGGTTGCTTAGGAAAAGTTGGAATAGGTGATGTTAGTCACAGAGAAGCTTCCAGTTGCTACTGTCCTGTTGCACAGCAGTCTCCAAGTATGAAGGATTAGTATTGGTGCTGGCAGTTAATCTGGGTAGAATGGACAATAATATAGGGAGAATGGAGGGATTTTAAACGAGTAACTCACAAAATATATCTCAATTAAGTTATTTAAATAATAACCTATTTGAAATAATAAAAACGATACAATCTGCCCAAAAATTTCTTCCCTCACACGCTCATTATTGATAACTATTGATTTTACGTGGTACTGTTTGATGCTTATCAGACAACTGCCTTATTCTCTCATGTTATTCTAAACATTCTTTCAAATATCATTCACATTATCATAGCACTATATATATCACACATTAATAGGTGATGTTAGTCACAGAGAAGCTTCGAGTTGCTACCGTCCTGTTGCACAGGAGTGTCCAAGTATGAATTATTAGTACTGGTAGTCAATCTGGGTAGAATGGACAATAATATATGGAGAATGAAGAGATTTTAAACGAGTAACTCACAAAATATATCTCAATTAAGTTATTTAAATAATAACCTATTTGAAATAATAAAAGCGATACACTCTGTCCAAAAATTTCTTCCCTCACATGCTCATTATTGATAACTATTGATTTTACGTGGTACTGTTTGATGCTTATCAGACAACTGCCTTATTCTCTCATGTTATTCTAAACATTCTTTCAAATATCATTCACATTATCATAGCACTATATATATCACACATTAATAGGTGATGTTAGTCACAGAGAAGCTTCGAGTTGCTACCGTCCTGTTGCACAGGAGTGTCCAAGTATGAATTATTAGTACTGGTAGTCAATCTGGGTAGAATGGACAATAATATATGGAGAATGAAGAGATTTTAAACGAGTAACTCACAAAATATATCTCAATTAAGTTATTTAAATAATAACCTATTTGAAATAATAAAAGCGATACACTCTGTCCAAAAATTTCTTCTCTCACACACTCACTATTAATAACTATTGATTTTACGATGCTTCTTTGATGATTCTTTGATGCTTCTCAGACAACTGTTATATTCTCTCACGTTATTCTAAATATTCTTTTAAATATTATTCACATTAGACGGCACTCTCTCTCTCTCTCTTTCTCTCTCTCTCTATATATATAAATTCATTTGTTCTATAATTGTGATGATATATATATATATATTGTGTTCGAATCGAAATATTGAAGTTTGGATTAAATTTAAAAATATGGGTAACAGATAACATAGTAGAATAATGTTTTTGGCTTTCTAAGGGTGTCAAATTTATCATCCCAATTAGCATAATTAACATTATTTAAGAAATAATATGTTTTTGATGGCTATGAATGGACTTATGCCACTTTAAAAATCAATGAAATGATGTTTTCAATTCTTAAGAAAGCACAAGTCCATAGGAAAAGTAAATTTCCTTTGAAATAAAAATAAATGTATACACATATATATATATATCACATTGCAGAATTATAGGACAAACGAGTGTCACTCATTAGACCTCACTCACAGTTAAAATGTCTAGTCTTGGATATTTTATTTCTGCAATTAGAAACTACACCTGCTTTGGCGAAATTGATGCCGATTACATACCACCTTTCTGTATAGGGGCTGATGTTGAGGGGCTCTTCTATTGTCAGTCTAATTTGGATTTATGATGTAAAATTCTTTTGACAATTGTCATTGATCTAGACTCAATAGTAGACTATTGAAGACTATTGATAAATTAAGTAGTTACACTATAGCAGTGATGATGAACCTATGACACGTGTGTGAAATCAGAATTATTTGTCTTCACTTTTCTAATAAATAAACATATTAAAAATAGCTCCCTTCTTTTAAATAGACTTATAAATATCGTAAAATTATGGATATTTCTAGTTATCATAAAGCAGCTAAGTTAGGATAGGCTTTTCATGAATTCTGACACCCAGAGCTCAAAGATTGGCCATCACTAGATTATAGTCACCTTCCAACGTGGATATCACGAGACTGAGATAAACACTTAAATATAATAACAGATAAAGATGTAAACAATAGATTTATCTCGACACAAATATCCTACAAGCATCCATCACCACCACGTATAATAAAATCGTAGAAAATAAATCCTAAAGTATTCCAATTACTTTTACCAGTGACTCGATCCTGCAGATCGAAAATTCGGTCACACGTTCCAAAGAACTCCAATTCCGCTAATGGAAATAGCACGACCTTTTTCGCCAATAAACGTCGCCTAGCTAGTTCAAAGAAGAATCGTTATCAACCGTCGTCGCGACGGAATACCAACGCAAAGACGATCCAAACGAGGCTAAACAGAATTCATCAAAGCTGCCTCTGACCAGCCAACCAGTATCTCTGATCTAACCCAGTACACTTGGCGATTAACGAGGCCGATCTTTAAATAGAAGCTGCACCTGCGATGATAACAATTACGTATACCGAGAGAATACATCGTCGAAAAGGCGTGTTTACCCAGCAGACGTAATAGAAGTAAACGAGTACCGTCTGGAAATGCCTTTTCCGTCGATGCTACTCCCATATGGCCGACTATCGGCCCGTCTGTGTACGTGCAAGCGTGTGCACGCCCCTATAATTGAAGATCATCTAATTGATTCGCCTCGTATCGAATGCAGGATGGGAACGTGTCCCGGATGACTTGGCTGGAACAGTGACCAAGTCAGGCATGTAAACACGGCGAATTATATCGATGCTCGGTCGACTGGAAAGTCTGCAGAGACTGGACAGATCGTGCCAGAAAGAAAGGATTTACCCGCTGCGTCGGATTTCTCGCTCAATTTCCCAAATACCACTGTGTCACGGTGCATAAACCGAAGAACAATGCTTCCATCTCTTTCCAATCTCCCATTTTCTCACCATATTCCACGCGACAAACGTATGGTTCGTATCGAGTCACTATCGAGGGATTTGCAAATGGTGAAGTGGATCCTGAGTAAGGGGAGGATGAGGATGAACGTATGGTTTAAACAGAGGGTGGCAACGACGGATGATTTTGGGTGTAGGGGTGAATCGAAAATGGAGAATAAAAATTCGTTCCTGAGAAAATCGTTGGATTACCTTCTCAGCTATGGGTCCTTTGCAAATTATGTCAAGGATGAACATATTATATTATGGTCATGTGATAAGTTGGTCTATGAAATAGCTAGGTCCAAGTTCATCAAACTCCTATTTGTAGAGCCGTGTAAAGAAAAATGACGAATGACGAATAAATAGAAAGCATGTGGTCTAAACAGGGAGCAATGACGAAGAATGATTTAGGCTATAAGGATCAGTCAAAAATGGAGAATAAAAATTCGTTCCTGAAAAAATCGTTGGATTATCTTCTCATATATAGGTTCTTTGGAAATTATGTCAAGGATGGGCATACTATGTTAAGGTGGTGTGCTAAGTTGGTCTATGAAATAGCTAGGTCCCAGTTCATTAGACTCCTATTTGTAGAGCCGTGTAAAGAAAAATGACGAATGACGAATAAATAGAAAGCATGTGGTCTAAACAGAGAACAATGACAAAGAATGATTTAGGCTATAAGGATCAGTCAAAAATGGAGAATAAAAATTCATTCCTGAGAAAATCGTTGAATTATCTTCTCAGCTATGGGTTCTTTGGAAATCATGTCAAAGACAGGCATACTATGTTAAGGTGGTGTAATAACTATGTTAAGGATAGGTATATTATGTTAACGTAATAAGTTGGTGTAAAGAAAAATGAGAAATGATAAATAAATAGAAAGCTCTAAGGTCTAATTAGAGGGTAATGATAAAGAATGATTTAGACTACAAGGATCAATCAAAAGTAGAGAATAAAAAATCGAATATGGCTGTTTGTGCTTGCCTATATTCCCAATTTTGAATTTCTTCGCATAATTTCTTCACGTATACGTAATTATTTATTCTCTGTACACTATTGCATCAAAGTTATATATATTCACGGAATCCTCATATGAAATGGTATATGTACATAGTAATGACAAATCAAAAATAGAGGATAAAAATCCATTTTTACATTGTTCCTGACAAAATTGGATTTACCTATTTGCACTTGACTATTGCCTAACGTAATGGACTCTTTGTATATTGCATCAATGTGGAAGAGGTCGAGGTGATACGGTACGTTGGCCCACAAAGTCACTAGGTCTTGGTAGATTGGACTTGCATTTATTTCCTCATGTGAAAGAAACGTGCATGTACAAAGTAACATAAATCTCGAACAATAAGCACAGTTAAATGGAGAAGTAACATATGCAATTAACACGTTCGTGTTTTACAAACCAACGATATCTGGCATCTGAAAACCGTGTGAAATCTTGCTCCCTAGAGTTTGAACACCGAGATGATCTTAAGCTGAGAAAATCCTTTATGCATGTTCACAGCGCATCGTAAGTCAAAACACATCCTTCGTTATTCCGTGATATATGGACAAGTGATGGGCACAAATGACCCTCGAAATCACGAACGTGTTAAAGCGTCAGGAGATTATGGCACCGGTCCATGACTCTCTGATTCATAGAGCAAAGATTCCTATACGTTAACAAGCACGTCACTTTCAACCATTCGTTTAGAAATGTAAATGCAAATGACAAAGTAAAATGGTTAACAAATGCACTATTGACTACTCGTGACATTAGCATGTTTCGTTAATACTAATCCCAAAGGTACCTATAGAAAACTATTTTTAATCATGATATCTCACAAAAAGCATTCCTAATTTTCCTAATTTTCTGCCATATTTTTCCACCCTCTATACATGATCACACATCATTTTTCCTTTCATAGCTATATGGCTATTTTTCTGGCTCCTCGATAACTATGACAGTGGCTACCCTAATTTGACACGGTTCTCCCAGGATACTTTTATGACACTCAAGATGACACGCAACAGGGATCCTGTCATAAACAGCAGTTTTATAATATGATTTCGACACAATGCAAATCAAGAATACCTGGAAAATTGGCAAAGGGGTTCGCCTAGGTGTTTGACAGCAGTCTGAAACGAAACTGGCTTCCGAGGAAAATTTGTTGCTCGATTAACCACCCTACGATCACGATCGCACCATCATTGTACAGGGACTCGGAAACCCTCGAATTTCAAGCAATCGCGTGGAATCTCGTGCAAGGTATAATTATATGATTATATCATTTTTGAAAGTACCATTACGGCGTAATGTTCGCTGGCCTTCCACCTCTGATAGCCGAGCGAGCTTACAAAAAGGCGCGACCTTATGGACACAATAAAGTACCCGACGTCGCTTTTTCGCTCGATTCAAGAGATGTAACGGTAATGTCCATTACGCCACTGCTCGAGCCGCGTTTCATTGTATCCCTCATTCAACGGCCAGAGGAACACCGTATTTCCGTTTGTCACGATACGAGGTCTGCCCGGAAATTATCCAGCCATTTTGAATATCTCGAGAACCGATCGCGCCATCTTCATCTGACTTCACGATCGTTCCAGACGACTTGCAACGAAATGGCAAACTGTCCACGGTGGTGTCGATCACCAGTGATTCTGTGATGAATCTGTAACGAGTCCTGGTAGAACTGTGTTCACATAGATTTGCTAGCTTCTTTACATTTTACGCTTCAGGAACTGTATTTCTTGGATATTTAAAGCACTGCTTGTGATAATGAGAGTGTCAGAGAAGTCAGTTAGCTGCGAGGATGTAAACAAACTGTGCCTTCTTTCCTCGAACGTACAATAATTAAACATTATCCTTTTAACATAGCCAATAGTTCTCCTTTTCAATTTACTTGCACACAACTTTACAGCCAAATAGTTACAAACTCTACTGATTTTTCCTTGATCACAAGCATTGATCACTGTTGGTCGAAAGATGACGAAGATCATCGGTAGATCGTAATGAGACCGAGTGTGATAAGATATGACAGCATTGGCTTAGTTTTCTGTTTCTTAATAGCTGTTAAAGACAGCTGTCAAATTCCGCCATATTCTATCTCACTCGCTCTCGTTATAATCTGTCAAAGATCTTCGTCACCATTTTCGGTCAATAGCGGTCACTGTCTGTGAGGATGGGAGTGTCAGTGGAGTTAATCAGTCGTGGGATGTCAACACGCTGCGCCTTCTTTTCTCGAACGCACAATACCTTGATACTCATCTTAAGTCCTTTGTTACGAATTCCAGGTATTTTGGGAGCTAGTATCGGTACCAAGGGAATAGGGTCAGGCAAATGTTGTGACTGTTATTAAGTAAGGTCGAGTTCAGAGGTAGGATCGATTTATACGATGGCTAAGGGAGATTTAAATGGCCGGCTCGATCTCGGTGCGCCAGGTAATCGAGAGTTAAATGGCTGGATCGAGTGTTCTACCTGTATACACACCATCACGCTTCGCGAAGGCAGGTAGGTAAGCAGCGATCGAAAGCAAAGATCGGTAAAATCCTTGAGAACTGGTCGTATCGGGTGGTGAAAGGATAGGATGCTAACAAAAGAACCATTGACACCGAGGTAAAGTTAATAGAATAATCGCTGAAATTACTATACCGGACGAGCTGTGTGCTCGCCGTTTCTCATTGTTTTCTGGGATTCCCGTTACCTATTGCGAACAGGCTACCGGCGCGAGTTGGTATCCGGTGCATGGCGATTATCGCAAAAAGAGAAATTGCGATCGTGAGAATGCAGAAATGATATATTCGTTTTCATGGAAATCCGCGGCGCGGAGAATAAATGTCACTTTCCGGGCCGATGCCATTTTGGTATACTTCGAGGTTCTAACTGGTACCAATTGTTTCCTTATTGCGAAGAAATAATATTTATTTATTTATTTATTTTTGTAATATCTTTGCGAAGATTCTTTTTTATTTTTTACTGCCTTTCTAAAAATTATTTTCATCTAAGTACATTTGTAGAAATAATTTTTTATTTCTGCGAAAATTATATTTTTATTTTTCCCTTTCATTTTTGCACAGTTCATTTTTTATTTCTTCTTCGCTTATCTCAGAATAAAAATTGTTTTTATTTTGTTCTTAAGATTCCTTTTTATATTTTACTGTCATTCTAAAAATTATTTTCATCTACGTACATTTGCAGAAATAATTTTTTATTTCTGCGAAAATTATATTTTTATTTTTCCCTTTCATTTTTGCACAGTTCATTTTTTATTTCTTCTTCGCTTATCTCAGAATAAAAATTGTTTTTATTTTGTTCTTAAGATTTCTTTTTATATTTTACTGTCTTTCTAAAAATTATTTTCATCTACGTACATTTGTAGAAATAATTTTTTATTTTTGCGAAAATTATATTTTTATTTTTCCCTTTCATTTTTGCACAGTTCATTTTGTATTTTTTCTTTTCTTATCTGAGAATGAAAATTGTTTTTATATTTTTCATGTCTCTGTGAGGATTATATTTTTATTTTCTGTTCTTAGTAACAAGAAATAGCGAATATTGTTATTTATTTATTTATTTTTCCATCATCTTTGCGAAGATTATTCTTCACTTTTTATCATCTTTCTAAAAATTATTCTCATCTATAAATAGGAAATAATTTTTTATTTTTTTCTTACTTCTGTAAAATATATTCTATATTTCTTATTTTTATGTTTGTTTCAAATACATTTTTATTCTCTCATTTTATTTTTTCGTTTTTCAGAATAAAAATTTTTTATTTTTTTTCATCTCCGTGAGCATTGTATTTTTATTTTCTGTCTTACTTTTGTCAAGATCGTTTGCATTTTGTTTCTTATCTTTAGGAATAATTATTTTTAAATTATACAAAGAGTTATTGAAAAATTATGAAGCAGTATGTCTTGAAAAAAATGACATACTATCTACAGCGAGCCAAGGAAATTACCTCCTCGATTTTCGACTAGCTAATTATCACCGTTCTTTTATAATACAAGTTTCAAAATCCTCGCTAATAAGTATATGATTCTTATATCAACAAAGACAAATGTCAAAACAGATTCGTAAATATTTTGATTTCTATAAATATTTCCTTCACCTAATTCCTGCTTTCCTTGCATGGAATTCTCATTGTGCAATAGAGTTGATACCAGTCGAAAGTATAGTTAATACAATACACCATCATCTCACTTATAAAAATTTCAAAATTTTGTTACAAAAGAATAACAATTATTCGAAGTCGATAATTAAATAAATACGAATATTTTTATTTCTCACTCTATACACACTCGTGCTCATAAGTCACTAGAAAAATTATTATTAAAATATCTAACGTACCTACAAATTAATATTCTTTAACTGTAAAATGAAATTAATACTCATCGATCATATAGACCAAGAAAATAAATAAATAAATAAATAATAAAGAGAGAAAAGTTTGTTAAATTAAAAAAGAAAGAAGAATATTACCTTTTGAATTTTTTATTATGCAGTTTTTTGACAAACGTTGCGTTAAAAATTAGCAAGTGTCGGGTGACTTATCGACGAGAGTGTACACCGAGAAAGGAGCATGTTAAAAGCTACTTTTACGGAAGTAAATGTGACGCCCTACTTCTTCGATATATGCGAAACTGTCATTCGAGGTCTGCGGCGTGACTTTTTTTCCATTATACACTCCGTCAGAATTTGCGTAACTTCATCGATGATATTAACATATTCCAGGTCCTATTTTCGCCACGAGTTTCTTTAGAAGCGTTTAAAAGTTCGTTCAACTTCGTTCAATTTCGTTGCGCTAAACTTTGATCATTTCGCTAAGATATGTTATTCGATTTCGTTAAAGAGTGCGGCGCGAACTTTTAAGCGAGGTATAAAGTACTTTTATCTCCTATTTAAGGGATATTCGTAGAGTTTCTGAGTTTCGCGTAACTTACGGGATATCGATTCTGCTCTCCCGTTTATTAAGCTTCTTTGAAAATTGCGCGAAGTTTGATTATTTGCTCGTACAATTATCCAATAAATGTGCGAAAATCTTTTGGACTTTGTGTAATTTATAGAATTATTTATATTTATAGTATTATTAATTTTTTAAATTTAGTAAACCTCGGTTGCCCACATTTTTCGTTTTTCTTAAAAATGTATTATTTTATTCATTAATATAGGGTAATAAAAGTTGGAAAATTATTAAATTGACAATATCTTTCTTAAATTTGGTAGTTCATTTCTAAGTATTTTTCAATTCTCTCTAAGTCTACTGATTAATACTCCGCCATAGCAGAATAAGAAATAAAAAAATTTCGAATCTATATTATTACAATGTTATATATATATATAAATTTATGTCAACTTTCTAAAACTCCAGTGCAAAAAAAAGAAAATTTGTCGTGCAATGGAAATTCCAAAATCAGTAAATTAGCATCACAAAAATATCACACTAATCTCATTGATAGGGCATTACAAAATGTACATTGGTACAATAAAAAATTAAGAAAAGAAATATTTAAAAAATAGTGGAGTATTTAAGAAACATTTCCATAGATTAAATAATTATCATACTGTACTTTCAAAAGTCTGACGAATGTGCAACAGATACTGAAAATACAAGAAGCCTTCAAAAAATCTTTTGTCATTTAAACAGCTTTCTTTGATATTAAATTATTAATACACCGAATTCCTAAAAATTAATAAAAATACTATTTAAAAAATAGTTAGCTATATAAAAAAACATCCATATATTAAATAATTATCACACTGCAATCTCAAAAATAAATTTCAGAAATCTAACAAATATGCACACTGCACCAAATAATTAAAAATCATAATTAAATAATCAAAAATCATTCAAAAAATTGTCTACCGTTTAAAAAACTTTTCCTGTTGTTAAATAATTATCACACGAATCCCTAGAAATAACTAAAAAGTCCAATCGACATACACAGTACAACAAATAATTAAAAAACAAAAATCATTTACCATTAACAAATCTTTCTTGGTACAAAACAATTATCACTTCTCATCTTCAAAAATAAATAAATACAACAAACATGCACTGTGGAATAAAAATAAAAGGAAAAAGATTGAAAGAATCATTAGCCATTTAAATAAACGTATCAGCTATAATGAAATAGCCCAAAGGAAAAATGAAGAAAAAGACTCAAGATGGAATAAAAAATCGAATTCTACCATTTAGAAAACTTTTCTTCATACAAAACAATCATCACGCCTCATCTCCAAAAATAAATAAATACAACAAACATGCATAGTGGAACAAAAATAAAAGGAAAAAGATTGAAAGAATCATTAGCCATTTAAATAAAACATATCCAAATATTAACTATAACGAAACAACCCAAAGGAAAAATGAAGAAAATGACCTAAAATGGAATAAAAAGTCGAAGTCTACTATTTAAGAGATTTTTCTTCATACAAAACAATCATCACGCCTCATCTCCAAAAATAAATAAATACAACAAACATGCATAGTGGAACAAAAATAAAAGGAAAAAGATTGAAAGAATCATTAGCCATTTAAATAAAACATATCCAAATATTAACTATAACGAAACAACCCAAAGGAAAAATGAAGAAAATGACCTAAAATGGAATAAAAAGTCGAATTCTACTATTTAAGAGATTTTTCTTCATACAAAACAATCATCACGCCTCATCTCCAAAAATAAATAAATACAACAAACATGCATAGTGGAATAAAAATAAAAGGAAAAAGATTGAAAGAATCATTAGCCATTTAAATAAAACATATCCACGTATCGGCTATAACGGAAGAATCCAAAGGAAAAATAAAGAAAAAGATCCAAGATGGAATAAAAAATGGAATTCCAAGCTAAACTTCCTGCTCGACCAATTAATTCCATGAAATTTTTCCTGCCTCGGCCTCTCCTTTCCCTTCGCATGGAACACGCGACCGATCGCTTTGCTCGCGACACGTAACGTGTCGTAAAGCAGGCTGAGAGTCAACCGGAAAGCCCTCTTCTTCTCTGTTGCTCCGAGGCGCGATTCAAAACTGTTCCGGCGAGGTGGAAGCGGTAGCTGCTCACTGAATGCCTTATGAAGCAGACGAACGGACATCCTGGCGTTACGTAACTTTGCCCCTGGTCGACCAGCGACGAATAACCTTCTAATCTTTTCTTTCCTCGCCTCGCCTACTACTCTCACCATTCCCCCTTTTCCTTTATTCCACCCGCGTCGCATGCCTCTTCCTCCTTTTTTTCATCTTTATTCATTTTTCCATCGCGCGAACGCACCTTTCTCCGCGACCGGCAGGCCAGAGACGGGGACCATCCTCTCCGAACCGGGTCACCAGACGACCGTGCCAAACTCACTTGGCAAAAATCGACGCCTACGTGACGCCGGACGTTGCAGCATTTATACGGAACACGCTGCTGGCCACGAGTTCAGCCCTTGAACGTGAAATCGTTCGCGAGAAAGTGTACCACGCGGTTACGTTTGCGGCCTTTTGCATTTTTATCTCGCGTCTGGGGGATTATGCTGCGAGTATTGCGCGCGCAACACCATATTTATAGGGGGATGGCTTTTCGAATGGGGTCGATGGTAATTTTAACGTTTTCCTTCTTCATTTTTCTTTTTGTTTTCTTACATCGAAAAAGTGATCTAGGTTGTTTCATTCCGAGATATTAAAAATATTTCAAAATAAATTGAAAAATTTTATAGAGTATAATTATATATTTAAGTTGACTATCCAAGATTTTGTTAATTTGTAGAAATCATTTTATTTTATCGTAATGTGCACGAAACTAGTATATGGTAATTGATAAATTTATTTTTTGAAGATTTTGAAACGCGTTGAATATAATATTTGTGATGTAAGATGGCTTTTCCAATGGGGTCAATGGTAATTTTAACGTCTTCCTTCTTAATTTTTCTTTTTATTCTATGGATTGAAATAGTGGCCTTGGTTGCGGGTGTTTCGTTTGAGGAAATAAAAATATTTCCAGATAAATTGAAAAATTGAAAAATTGGGTAGAGTATAATTATATACCTAAGTTGACTACTCAAGTTTTTGTTAAATTGCAGAAATTATTTTACTTTATTATAGTGTGAACGAAGATAGTGTACAATAATTGATAAATTTATTTCTTGAAGATTTTGAAACGCGTTGAATATATTTGTGATGTAAGATGGCTTTTCCATTGGGTCAAGGTAATATTAACGTCTTCCTTCCTACTTTCTTCATTTCTTATTTTTCAATTAAAAGAGTGATCTAGATTACGCGTTTTTCCTTCGAAGATATTACAAACTTTGACGAATGAAAAATAAATTACTTCCAAATGAATTGAAAAATTGAATATTGTATAATTATATATTTAAGTTGATTATTCAAGTTTTTGTTAATTTATAGAAATTATTTTATTTTATTATAATGCGAATAGCGGTAGTGTACAGTAAGGGGTAAATTTATTTCTTGAAAATTTTGAAACGCGTTGAGTGTAATATTTGTGATGTAAGATGGCTTTTCAAATAGGGTCAATTATAATTTTACTTTCTTCCTTTTCCTTTTTTAATTAAAAAAGTGACCTAGATTACGCGATTTAGATGAATGAAAAATAAAATATTTCTGGATGAATTGAAAAATTTGTTAGAGTATAATTATACAATTAAATTGACTATTCAAATTTTTGTTAATTCGTAGAAACCATTATATTTTATTATAGTCTATTTCATATATACTATAATGTGACCGAAAGTCGTGTACCATAATTGATAAATTTATTTCTTTCAGATTTCTGAAACACGTTGAGTGTGATATTTGTGATGTAAGATGGACTTTCGAATGTAATTTTGATGATAATATTAAGAAATCTTCTTTCTTTTTAATTACGAAAGTGGTCTAAGTGATACGTGCTTCAATTGAAGATATCACAAATTTTTGTATCGATTAAAAAATATTCCGATGCAATTTTCTATCAATTTGTAGAAACTGTTTTATGTCATTGCAAAGCGAGGCAATTGATAAATTTATTCTGTCAGATTTTTCACTTTGATAACTCTTATAATCACCAGTACAAATGTGATTGTAGAAGGTTGTGGTTACCAACGTGACACTGTTGGAATGGAGTTTAAGGTTGTGATACATGATATATTCGGTGTAAAAATGTAAGTCAGGTGTGAATTCTATATTACTCTAATTAAGGTCATAGCAGTCTATAACTCATTATAAACTTTAGAAATTTTTCTATTTCCCAGACAGGATTAATTTCCATTATTAATTCCCTCAATCTTATTTCAACTTTCAAATTTCTATATTAATCAACATCATATTAACTAATTAAAATTAACACAATTCCAATAAATCCTCTGTCACCTTCAAGTTCAATCTGAACTCAATAATTGAGCCTTTCACTGCACAAATTGACCAACTCCATAAAACAAAAGGTGGAAAAATGCAATGAAATAATATAGTTACGACTATACCAATTTCTTTGACACTTAAATTTAACATTTTTCAAAAAGTGGAATTAATCGATTTGTATAATAAACGGTTCAATTATGAAATATAATTCTATAAATTATACACTGTCTCTATCTCTTCCAATTTTACATATCTAAATTCTCTTTATTATTCCAATAAATACCCATCTTAACCCATTTGCATCATGGCTCTACTTAAGCTGCCATGTTGAAGCATCAGTGACGTTCAACTGACACATAAACTTACTATGGCAAAAATAAATATGACATAAACTTAGTTATGACACATAACTTACACATAATGGCAGTTAAAAAGATTTTCACAACAAAGGTAAAACTTGTTAAGAATATAATGAACTGATGTAGGTGAGAAGCTCGTGAAAGGGATCAAACGTGATCTGTGGCATATGAAGATAATTAAGCAACTGCTAATGGAAAAAAAGTCAGCTCGCGGATTATTCCGCTTTCGGTGATAGACGACAGTCGTGTGACACGCGGATTATTCCGCGTTCGGTGATAGACGACAGTCGTGGCTCGCGGAATATTCCGCGCTTGGATGCAAATGGGTTAATAAATATTTCTGTTTCTTTATATATTATTTAATAAAATTAAATAAATTCCACAATAAAGATATGAAAGGTATAGTTTCAACAATTAGCGAAAAATTGTTCTTCTGAGCAATTCATGGTAACCATTGAAACGCACGATGGTTCGATCGCATGACTCAGAAACTGTTCACGTCGAAGTGGACTAGGTGCTACCAGGAAAGCACAGCGAGCGCATAATGACTCCCACGATGGAGAAATTAGCGCAGGTGCCTTAATTGTTCGCGTACAACTAGTCAGGGATTCCTTTCGCGACACGTTGCAAGGTCTACGCCGAGGTGAACGTTACGAAATGCGTTTCGTGCAGTCGTTCGAACACCTAAAAGTGCCGGATGAAAGCGTGCCTAGGTTCGAGAGTGAAATTCGCACTTTCTTTTAATTATTTATATGCCACTAGACTGCTAAATATGTTCGATATCGAAGCATATCTTCCCTTTTAATCGTATGCATTTATCTTAACACGAAAATTGACACTTTTACGATTATAATAATCCTGGAAGTAGTAAAACGAATAACAAATAAGTATTAATGAAAGCATGACAAAGAACGACGAGTCAAAGTTAAATATCAATTCTTTGTCAATTCTCACAAAGTTAAACGTCAATCGAACATTTTGGCGCGAAAATTTGGAAAATTCAAAAGGAAGAATTAATCATGTTGGTTTGTGAATGACTCATATGAAAATTTCTAAACATAGTAGGCTAACTATATATAAATAAAGAGGTATGACGAAAATGAGGTATAAATATTTGTGAAATTTTGGCTCCTCTTCAATAACTGCAGGGACACGAGTAAAATGTCTGAAACTGGTCATCTTGACTATGGTTCTAATTTTAATCCTGATATTAATTATTATTTCTCGACCGAAGAAATGAACGAAAGAATGTTCACGTGAACGTGTAACGAATACGAAAAGTTGCGTTACTTCGCGTTGCTACGTGCACTATGCTTCTGCTTTTCAACACAATGACAATTTTCCTAGTTTACAGTAATCCAACTCCAAACTTTAAAGCAGTCTTCAGCCATCACACCTTCGCCTCGAAACTGTTAGACCACGCGTTTACCGTAACGCTAAACTATCGTATCGCAACGTCGTTATACGCTTTCTCTATTCTCGAGGAAGTGTAACTTAGAGAAGCATGACTGAAGTCACTCTTTCGCAATTTTTGAAATTTACCTTACGTCACTGTTACCTCTTTGCAGCAGAATTTCTAACCTAACAACGCGGCAGAGATTGAAATAATTTGGTTAACTGATTAGACCGTTTTATTTATTAACTATAAATTTTTTTAATAATCTAATTTTATACTCTGCAATACCAATTGAAAAATTGTAAAAAAAAAGACAGGAAAAATAGGCCTGATATATCATAAATTGATCATTATAACCTGTTGCTTATGTCTGTATACTAAGTGTACCAATTCTGTAAATAAATAAATAAATAAATAAATATTGGAGTTAAATATAATATTTAGAAATATAGGTTTTTTTTTAATTATTCATTTGCATATCAGGTAATGCAACTTAACAAAAATTGAAAAAGAAGAAAATTGGAAAATGATATTGATATATTGGAACATAAGATAATAATACTTTGCAGGACTTTAATTAATCAGGTTTTTAATTATATTACTAAAATCACCTTTAATTAGCTAATTTTCCTTCTATATTATTTAGTATCCTAAAAATGCGAATCTAAATTTAGGTACAAATATAGAGAATGAGTCTGTGCATGTTAACAAGTAGTTCCATTTGTATATCATGTAATACAATTTAACGAAACTGAAAAAAGAAGAAAATTAAAAAATGATATTGATATATTAGAAGATAAGATACTAATACTTTGTACGAATCTAATTAATAAGATTTTGAATTATATTACTAAAATCACCTTTAATTGGCTAATTTTCCTTCTATATTATTTAGTATGCTAAAAATGCGAATCTAAATTTAGGTACAAATATAGAAAATGAGTCTGTGCATGTTAATAACTAGTAAAAGATAATAGACACCAGAAGAACGTCTCTATTCTGGTCCTTGGGAACATGTTCTATGCAGTCATACTCCTTCATATGACGATACATACGTGTTTCGTGATTCACGTGATATTGTTGTATGAATGCTATACTTTATTTCTATGTTTCATGAGCCAGCTAAATACAAGTAAAATTCCTGGCAGTCGACCAACAAAGGATACCGAAAATCAGAATTGCGATACTCCTGAGAATAGTCATCCAAACTCTCCCATAGACAGTATAGTTTATAAATGTATAGTTAAGTCCAACGATAATTAATCGGATAAGAAATATAGCAATTGCAGATAAAATCACTGAAATGCAAAATACAATTGTTTCGAATTCCAAAACAGCGTGCAATATTTCAAAATAATGAAGAAAACACAATAAAATTCTTCCAGTATGATTAATTTGTGAAAAATTAATATGCGAAAAACCAAAATTCTTTTAAATATTCAAAATATATATACGTGAAAATTAATAAGAAGTATTTAATTAATTAATTAAATATTTTCATTTTTTGTTTACGCTATATTATCGAATATTTCAATATAGTTTAAATAAAATGATTTATATGAAGTACCTGTAAAATATTTTAAAATAACAATCATCGAACGCACATATGCGTTCATAGTTCACATCGACAGCTTTTACTGGACGCACATATGTATTTATAGCAATCAGAGGCTAACCTAACACAATGCGATATTCGAAGAAATATAAAACAGACATTAACTGCAATAAATCGAGAACGAATTATAAATATAAATTATAACTTTTAAATATTGTACAATTCACTGATAATATTATTAAAACTCGAAAATTAATTGACCGCAAATTATAAATATAAACTTTACCTTCTAAATATCACACAATTTTCTGATAACAAATTAAATTCGAAAATTGATCAACAACAAATTAAAAATATAAATTCTAATTACTAAACATCAAACAATTCCCTAATACTAAATTAAATTCGAAAATGAATCAACAATAAATTATAAATATAAATTCTAACTCCTAAATGTCAGACAATGCACTAATAATAAATTAAACTCGACAATTAATCGACAATAAATTATAAATATAAACTTTACCTCCTAAACATCATACGATTGCCTAATAATAAATTAAACTCGAAAATGAATCGACAATAAATTATAAATATAAATTCAATGTACTAATAATAAATTAATACCTGAAAATTAATTAACAATAAATTATAAATATAAACTTTACCTTCTAAATATCTCATATTTCAGTGATAATAAATTCAACTCGAAAATTAATCGAGAATAAATTATTTATTTACTTATTTATTTATTTATTTATTTATTTATACGGGATTAACCCATCACAAAAATTGCAAGAAAATAATTCCAGTGAGGTATAAAATTAATGGTAACAAAGAAAAATAAAAATAAAAATAAAAATATACAAACAGACGAGATGTGTATAAGTATAAGGTAGGATAAATGTTGTTAACATTAATAATCATTTTATTAATACCTGAGTGGTACGCAAAAGCGATTTTATGTTGTTGTATATAGTAATTATAATTGTTCTGATATATTTTTTAAAATTATAAATATAAACTACAACTTTTAAATATCACAGAATTCGCTGACAATAAATTGAACTCGAAAATTAATCTTTAATAAAAAGAAATAATTTCTATTCCACGAGATTACGGATAAACCTGCAGACAAAGTTCGATCATGGACATCACCAACGCTATTCCATCTTCATTAGACCCCACGATTCTTCTACCCCGATAATACCTTACGAACTAACCATAATACCGATAATCCATCAGGAGCCATTACAGAACACGTGTCGTCGTGTGAAAAAGCTTTAAGCGTCGGAGCGTGTCGCGCTGGACGCGACTAGTGCGTCTTTCTTCGTCGCGAGAGCTGTTCCGCGGCTAATGGGGTTCGCGAGGACGCCGTGATTCGATTGACTTTACGTCGGAGATGCAAGTCCATAAAGTCCACGGCGTCGCGTTCGCAACGCGCCGATGCGAATGCGAAACACGTGTTGTTAATTTGTTGCGGGCCGAGTTACGCAGCGGCCGAGAGGGCCACGCGCTCTCCTTCTCTTTCTCCTCGCTCGAGGTCCCACGATACAAAGGAAAATCGGGAAATTTAGTTTCACCGCGGATTCGTGATCGCACTCGCAATGTCGCGCTTTGTCGAGTTTCCAGAAACGACGGAGACGAGGTGCGCTGCGTGTCTAGGAGTTTCCACTCGTCGCGAGTAGTTGATTTATAGGTTTGATTAGAGTTCGACGTATGGGGTGGACGAGGCAAGGGTGCAGAGTGAAAAATGTTTTCGATGAATTTCATTTTTCCAATTTATTTTGTGTATGTTTTTCGGTAGATTGGAAGTCTTTGTCTTTTGAAGGAAGAGGAAAGGACGTTTTGGAATTTGTTTTAATGGTATTCGGTGTTTTTTGAGTTTAAGGTTAGGTATGAATTTGATAATTGTGTTTCAGAGCTTTTTCAGTTTAGGGTTGTTTTGGTTATGTTTGGATTTGGTAATTGTATTTAAGAGTGCATTGAGTTTGGTTAGGTTTGGATTTGGTATGAATTTGATAATTGTGTTTCAGAGCTTTTTCAGTTTAGGGTTGTTTTGGTTATGTTTGGATTTGGTAATTGCATTTAAGAGTGCATTGAATTTAGGATTGTTTTAGGTAGGTTTGGATATGGTAATTGAAAATTGGAAAATGATATTGATATATTGGAACATAAGATAATAATACTTTGCAGGACTTTAATTAATCAGGTTTTTAATTATATTACTAAAATCACCTTTAATTAGCTAATTTTCCTTCTATATTATTTAGTATCCTAAAAATGCGAATCTAAATTTAGGTACAAATATAGAGAATGAGTCTGTGCATGTTAACAAGTAGTTCCATTTGTATATCATGTAATACAATTTAACGAAACTGAAAAAAGAAGAAAATTAAAAAATGATATTGATATATTAGAAGATAAGATACTAATACTTTGTACGAATCTAATTAATAAGATTTTGAATTATATTACTAAAATCACCTTTAATTGGCTAATTTTCCTTCTATATTATTTAGTATGCTAAAAATGCGAATCTAAATTTAGGTACAAATATAGAAAATGAGTCTGTGCATGTTAATAACTAGTAAAAGATAATAGACACCAGAAGAACGTCTCTATTCTGGTCCTTGGGAACATGTTCTATGCAGTCATACTCCTTCATATGACGATACATACGTGTTTCGTGATTCACGTGATATTGTTGTATGAATGCTATACTTTATTTCTATGTTTCATGAGCCAGCTAAATACAAGTAAAATTCCTGGCAGTCGACCAACAAAGGATACCGAAAATCAGAATTGCGATACTCCTGAGAATAGTCATCCAAACTCTCCCATAGACAGTATAGTTTATAAATGTATAGTTAAGTCCAACGATAATTAATCGGATAAGAAATATAGCAATTGCAGATAAAATCACTGAAATGCAAAATACAATTGTTTCGAATTCCAAAACAGCGTGCAATATTTCAAAATAATGAAGAAAACACAATAAAATTCTTCCAGTATGATTAATTTGTGAAAAATTAATATGCGAAAAACCAAAATTCTTTTAAATATTCAAAATATATATACGTGAAAATTAATAAGAAGTATTTAATTAATTAATTAAATATTTTCATTTTTTGTTTACGCTATATTATCGAATATTTCAATATTGTTTAAATAAAATGATTTATATGAAGTACCTGTAAAATATTTTAAAATAACAATCATCGAACGCACATATGCGTTCATAGTTCACATCGACAGCTTTTACTGGACGCACATATGTATTTATAGCAATCAGAGGCTAACCTAACACAATGCGATATTCGAAGAAATATAAAACAGACATTAACTGCAATAAATCGAGAACGAATTATAAATATAAATTATAACTTTTAAATATTGTACAATTCACTGATAATATTATTAAAACTCGAAAATTAATTGACCGCAAATTATAAATATAAACTTTACCTTCTAAATATCACACAATTTTCTGATAACAAATTAAATTCGAAAATTGATCAACAACAAATTAAAAATATAAATTCTAATTACTAAACATCAAACAATTCCCTAATACTAAATTAAATTCGAAAATGAATCAACAATAAATTATAAATATAAATTCTAACTCCTAAATGTCAGACAATGCACTAATAATAAATTAAACTCGACAATTAATCGACAATAAATTATAAATATAAACTTTACCTCCTAAACATCATACGATTGCCTAATAATAAATTAAACTCGAAAATGAATCGACAATAAATTATAAATATAAATTCAATGTACTAATAATAAATTAATACCTGAAAATTAATTAACAATAAATTATAAATATAAACTTTACCTTCTAAATATCTCATATTTCAGTGATAATAAATTCAACTCGAAAATTAATCGAGAATAAATTATTTATTTACTTATTTATTTATTTATTTATTTATTTATACGGGATTAACCCATCACAAAAATTGCAAGAAAATAATTCCAGTGAGGTATAAAATTAATGGTAACAAAGAAAAATAAAAATAAAAATAAAAATATACAAACAGACGAGATGTGTATAAGTATAAGGTAGGATAAATGTTGTTAACATTAATAATCATTTTATTAATACCTGAGTGGTACGCAAAAGCGATTTTATGTTGTTGTATATAGTAATTATAATTGTTCTGATATATTTTTTAAAATTATAAATATAAACTACAACTTTTAAATATCACAGAATTCGCTGACAATAAATTGAACTCGAAAATTAATCTTTAATAAAAAGAAATAATTTCTATTCCACGAGATTACGGATAAACCTGCAGACAAAGTTCGATCATGGACATCACCAACGCTATTCCATCTTCATTAGACCCCACGATTCTTCTACCCCGATAATACCTTACGAACTAACCATAATACCGATAATCCATCAGGAGCCATTACAGAACACGTGTCGTCGTGTGAAAAAGCTTTAAGCGTCGGAGCGTGTCGCGCTGGACGCGACTAGTGCGTCTTTCTTCGTCGCGAGAGCTGTTCCGCGGCTAATGGGGTTCGCGAGGACGCCGTGATTCGATTGACTTTACGTCGGAGATGCAAGTCCATAAAGTCCACGGCGTCGCGTTCGCAACGCGCCGATGCGAATGCGAAACACGTGTTGTTAATTTGTTGCGGGCCGAGTTACGCAGCGGCCGAGAGGGCCACGCGCTCTCCTTCTCTTTCTCCTCGCTCGAGGTCCCACGATACAAAGGAAAATCGGGAAATTTAGTTTCACCGCGGATTCGTGATCGCACTCGCAATGTCGCGCTTTGTCGAGTTTCCAGAAACGACGGAGACGAGGTGCGCTGCGTGTCTAGGAGTTTCCACTCGTCGCGAGTAGTTGATTTATAGGTTTGATTAGAGTTCGACGTATGGGGTGGACGAGGCAAGGGTGCAGAGTGAAAAATGTTTTCGATGAATTTCATTTTTCCAATTTATTTTGTGTATGTTTTTCGGTAGATTGGAAGTCTTTGTCTTTTGAAGGAAGAGGAAAGGACGTTTTGGAATTTGTTTTAATGGTATTCGGTGTTTTTTGAGTTTAAGGTTAGGTATGAATTTGATAATTGTGTTTCAGAGCTTTTTCAGTTTAGGGTTGTTTTGGTTATGTTTGGATTTGGTAATTGTATTTAAGAGTGCATTGAGTTTGGTTAGGTTTGGATTTGGTATGAATTTGATAATTGTGT
The DNA here is from genome assembly GCF_001483705.2 of Eufriesea mexicana. NCBI lineage: Eukaryota > Metazoa > Arthropoda > Insecta > Hymenoptera > Apidae > Eufriesea > Eufriesea mexicana. The sequence goes on from NW_016918457.1 coordinate 312,563, forward strand.
TTCAGAGCTTTTTCAGTTTAGGGTTGTTTTGGTTATGTTTGGATTTGGTAATTGCATTTAAGAGTGCATTGAATTTAGGATTGTTTTAGGTAGGTTTGGATATGGTAATTGTATTTAAGAATTCATTGAGTTTAGGATTATTTTGGTTGGATTTGGATTTGGTAGCTGTATTTAAAAATTTATTAAGTTTAGGATTGTTTTGATTAGGTTTGGCTTTGGTAGTTGTATTGAAAACCTATTTCAGTTTTGGATTGTTTTAGTTAAGTTTGGATTTGGTAATTATATTTAAGAATTTATTGAGTTTGAGATTATTTTGGTTGGGTTTGGATTTAGTAGATGTATTGAAGACTTATTTCAATTTTTGATTGTTTTAGTTAAGTTTGGATTTGGTAATTATATTTAAGAATTCATCGAGTTTAGGATTCTTTTGGTTAAGTTTGTATTTGGTAGTTGTACTTAAGACTTCTTTCGGTTTAATATTGTTTTGATTGAATTGAGTATTTGGATTTGGTAGTTTCATTAAAATATTCTCCGATTTTAGGAAAATACTGCTTCATATAATTCAAAAACTAAACATAATATGTATATATCTAAATATAGCATATTACATATGGATGATAACAATTTAAGTCAATATAGCAGAAATATATTTAGTTTATAATATATATATATATATATAAACTAATTATATTGCTAAAAATTATATATTTATATATCCCTACACATAAATAAAGTAATTTCATAGACGCCTACAAATTAAAATTAAAAATACCAAATATATTTTGTTAAAAGAAAAATATTTATAAAAATTGAAACGACGTAGATGTCAGAAAAACGCGGGTTCATAAATGATTTATTAGAAAGTTATAATGAATATACAAATCGCGATGGAATCAATGATTCAACTTTCAGTGAGATACAAGGTTGAATTCGAGTATCTGAGCGTCTCATAACGGTTTTAAAGAAATGTCACTCCGTGTTTACGTAAGTTCACATGTGATACTTATGCCTAGGATAATAGAGGTTGTTTCAGTCACGTAGTTTATATCATGCGATTTGTAAACAATTTTTAAATCGACTCACGTGCTCAATCCATTCCAAAAATTAAATTAAAAAGTAAGATACGTTAGCCCTTACCCTACAATTTAAGTTCCAATGGCGCGTGCCATAGTCAACAGCAATCTCGTCACACGTCGAGCCACTTCGTCCGAACACGGCAGAGAATAACACGCAACTGAGACAGAAAGACATCGACGAAAATTAACCACGAGCTGAACTGTGTTGTTTACGTTGGGTCCTACCTATACACTACATGATTGGTCCTATTTTCTTTCCATGTGTCTCATATGATATTGTAGACGAAGACATTAAGGAGATACAATTACCATATTATTATCAACGAAATTTTATTTGAAGTTCTGTTTTATTCTATGATATCGAATCTAATTTTATTATTACTTTCTTTGGTATTGTATTTAATTCATCTATTATTATAGAAAAATTCAATTCAAAAATATGTTTGATATATTCTTACCTATTTAAATTATAAACAAAGTTAATATAATTTAATATAAATTTTATATAAATTATATTATACAAATTACATAATAATATAAT
>NW_016918457.1:314546-356926 GCF_001483705.2 Eufriesea mexicana
ATAATATAAATTAATATAAAAAAGTACTTCTTTACAGCCCTTTAGAAAGAATCCCATTAATCACTGTTATACAGGATAAATCATGTGACACGATTACCTCAATTATTTCCAATTAATTTGTTACCGCAGATCTAATAAAAATCAATTTTATCATAAAGGACCACGAAGAACCTCCAAGGTAGCATCTAATTTTTGTTAAATTTTTTGTCAATTCCCGACACAAAATTAACTTACCAATAACAAAAATAATCAAATGAGATCATGTTATCACCCTGTCACAAATTTACCACAATTTTATCATGTTATACAAAATCTTCTTTACTACCGCCAAATTTTATTCAAACCGAGAACCCATGAAATTAATACACACCGATACCCAGAGATTGCTATACCCAAATTCAATTCAAAACAAAAACCATGGAAATTAATATACCTACACTCGTACCAAGCCAAACACCGCTCTCCATATTCATACACGCACAAAAAGAGAAAAGACAATCTCAACGCCATATCCCGCGAGGCGGAATGGTTTTCCCGATTTTCACAAACTTCCCGTCTCCACCCAGCCTGAAAATCTGCTTTCGATACTATATCGCGCGATCAAAACTGACGAACGGTTTACACACAAATACAGCTCGCTTCATCACGCCCGCGCCATTGAATAGTTAATACCTATTTTCGTTTCGCCGGGCGTATACGTACACGCACTTACACGCGCACCGCCGATCCCGCGGGGTATTTTATTTGGCCCCGGTGGACCGTGTCAAAATCCCCAGCCGCGATCCGAGGCTAAAATCCCGTATCGAGGGCCGCGATTGGTCGGCACTTGATTGAATTGGCGGTCACTACCGGGCATTAGGTTCACCATCCAAAGGATTGAATTTCTGTCACAATTATCGACCCCACCGGGCCACCCTGGCATCCCTCTTTTCGTTCGTTTGTATATCCTACACCTACGAGGCTTCGTTTCAAATCCGCCCACGGTCTAAGCGCAGCTGCGGCCTTTTCCGTGGCCCGGGAATAAATCTAAAACGCGAATTTAAATTCAGCTATGGATTTGCGGCCGAAGCGGATATACGGTATTTTCGGGCCGGGGTGGATTTCATATCCGGTATTACGGGTAATTGGATATTTCCAGCCTAGGGGGATGCTGGGTGAAATCGATGACTTACGGGGAAGAGTGGCGTGTCTTATATGGGGGCTAGGCTGGTCGTGGTGGGTCTATATTGCTTGGACGTGTCCGTGAGATGATTGCGGGATGTTTGCGATCGGAAAGAGCAGCCTGGCCGGATTAGAGTTTATGAGCGGCTCGCAAACAGTTGTAGATCTGTCCGCTGATTAATAGAAACTGCCGATTTAAATCGAAGCGATCGTGGGATTCAAACAGGTCGTGTTTCGTTGGCTTCGCGTTAATTAGAATTGTTTGAGACATGTTTGCGGATGGATAGAGCAGTGCGGCGGTATTGTAGCTTAGGAGCAAACAGCTGTTCATCTGTTGGTTGATTAATGGAAACTGACGGTTTAAGTCGAAGTGATCTTGGAGATAAATTAGATCGTGTTTTATTGGATTCACATTGGTTAGATGTGTCCATGAACAGTTTGTGAATAGAACAAACTTAGTGTCTTTATCAGAGATCATGTGCAAACGATTGGAGATCTGTGATCTACTTGATAGAAACTGACATTTCGAATTAAAATGATCGTGGATTTGAATGACATCGTGTTTTGCTGGCTTCATAGTCGGTTACATCTGTCCAAAACAGTTTGTGAACAGAACAAGCCGAGAGTCTTTGTCAGAGATCAAAAGTAGCTTGCAAACAATTGGAAATCTGTGAGATGCTTGATAGAAACTGACACTTTGAACTGAAGTGATCATGAAATAGCATGATATCGTGTTTTCCTGAATTGACAATGGTCAGATCTGTCCATAAACAGTTTATGAACAGAACAAGCCGAGAGTCTTTGTCAGAGATCAGAAGTAGCTTGCAAACAATTGAAAATCTGTGAGCTGCTTGATAGGAACTGACACTTGGAACTGAAATGATCGTGGAATTGGATGACATCGTGTTTTGCTGGATTCATAGTAGTCAGATCTATCCACGAACAGTTTGTGAAGAGAACAAGCCGAGTGTCTTTATCAGAAATCATGTGCAGCTTGCGAACAATTGGAAATCTGGGAACTGTTTGATAGAAACTGACATTTTGTACTGAAATGTTCATAGAATAGAATGATATCGTATTTTCCTCAATTTATAATAGTTACAATTGTTGATAAACACTTTGACAACAAAAGGAACTGTGTTCACGTAAAAATTTGGGAATAATTTGAGTACAGTTGCAGATCTGTGGCCTGTTTGACACATTGTACCTATCACGACCAGTCAAATAATCGATATAGGAAAAAATAAAGAAAAGTAGAACCCGAAAAAAAGATAATAGTACTAGTGGAAATACTGAAGGATCGATTATATGTACATCAGAAGAAAAATAACGGAGAGGAATAAGCAAAGTGGTAACGCTGAATACTAAATTTTTGATTAAAAGTTAGAAAAGGTAGAAACGGTAGTGAAAGGTTTAGCGTTAATAGATACCGACGCTTTAGATCAAAGTGATCACGGATTTCAATGAGATCACGTTATGCTGGGTTCCCTTCGATTGGAACTGTTCGCGGGATGTTTATGATCGGAAAGAGCAGCGTGTCTACATGAGGGCTTATGAGCAACCTGCTAGCAGTTGTAGATCTGTTCGCTGATTAATAGAAACCGACGTTTTAAATCGAAGTGATCATAGAATTCAATCAGATCGTGTTACAAACGCGTTCACATATGTTCCCAGTTCCCTAACAGGTCCTTTGATATACATACTAGCTTCCCGAATGAACAGCGTTCGCAGTTCGTTGAGGGGCTTGCTGTTCACAGACATGTCCACACTGCTCACTAACATAGTTCGCGAGCTGTTAGCCAGCTATGCGTCAACAGCAATATAGACCCAAAATTCGGTATATCGAAGTTTGCTGAACTCGTGTACCTTCTCAAAAATTCATACAGAGACACAGAAATACAGAGAGTTCATTTGCAATTTCTCTAGCTGTCTTTTAGCACACGTGTAGAATATGGTTTTTGGAAAAATGCCTTTTGATTACACAAAGTGTAGTTAATTAAAGTGTGTTTGCTACCATTTTATTAGCTCATCTATGTACAATTTGGCAATGGAAAAAGTCACGGTGAGCTAGATCCACCAGTATAGTGCAACTAGTCAATAAAGACATCAAAAACTGAACTCTGAAACAATCTTTCCCATTAATTACACGTGCAATACTTGATACTAGATACATTAAAAATTCCAAATAATAGAATTACGAACAATCATCCCATGTGAGATTAAAGAATAGTTAGCTGAATCTAAATGAATCTACCTGTATACTGTAAAATCCACAAATTCCAAATAACACAATTAGGAATAACCATTCCTCGTGAAATTAAAAGATAGTTAGGTCTCTAGTGAGTCACCCTAAAACTCCTTATAAGCTTAATTCCTGTCCCTTTCCGTTTCCAAAATGAAATATATATATACTATGAAGTCCACGTAAGTTTCCTCATCTTCACCATAACACTTCCCAACTTTCCCACATGAAATCCAAGCAACACACTGCCAAAAATACAGCATAGCTCCATCGATAAGTACCTAACGTTCCAAGCTCGGAGAACTGTGCCCATTCCGAATGCAAGTCTGCCGATCATCCCGCCATATTTCATCCCTGGTTTACCCAAAAACGTCTGGGCTTATCGTGCACCGTTCGAGAAACATCGGGAATCCGGGACTACTGTGAACAGCTGTCTCATAAGAGGCAGAACGTCTTAATTAACCCAGTAAAGAGGATGATGGAGCAGTAGAGGTTGTCGAAATGGACGTTTTCGAGCCGTCGATTCCTTTCACCACGCCCGAAACGCACGATCGGTTGATCGAAAATCCGCTGGCATTGCCGAGCTGGTTGGAGACGGTGCACGGAGTGGCGATCGAAATGAAAAGAGTGTCATGGTCGAGGCGCATGGGCGTGCGTGGCACCGACGACACGGTGCGTGCACTTTCGTCGTTAAACCGCAAAGAGGAGCCAAAACGGGACGGAGAGAGAGAAAAAGAAGGAAGGAACGTGAGATGAATCTGCCAGGTCGCATTCGCGTGATCGGGATCGGACGTCGAATCCGATATTCCGATCGAGCCACGTTAGAAAGTGTTGCACCATCCATCTTCACGGTGCGTTCATCCCAGCGTGTGTATGCCTATATATAGCGTGCGAATGTATGCGCACGGTGTGCAGCCTTACGTGAAGTGATATTAAGGCGAGGATCGAGCGATTCGTGCTGTTGCCACGACACGATCGTGCATAACTAAAGCCCAGGATCCTGGGTACCTCGCGTCTTGCCTTGGGCCGCAGCCTGCGCGGAGAGACACGGCTGCGATTCGCATGTACACGCGACCTTTTTCGTAAGGAGAGATTCGATCGACAGATAAAGTCGTTAGGTCGATGTAAGGACTTGTAAAGTGTCCGCAGGATGCCTGGCTTTTTGAGTCTCCCCGTGTGACGAGTTGGTCTAGAGCAGTGATAGCGAAGCGCAGCCCGGTGGTATGCGTGAAGGGTTTGCTGGTATGCGAATGATTTATAGATGATGTAATCTCGCGTGTTTCGGTCAATACTCTCCTTTTTTGCAACATATCATACGTGGAAGTAGAATTTTGTTTTTCTGCAATTATGTTTCTGGTTCTTGAGATAGAACGCCTGGCGTGGGTAGTTCCAGGCGTGTACGACGTGCACAGTGATTTAGCGTTGATTCAATTTTGTTCAATCTGCAGGTATATATACAGAATATGTACCATGTTAGTTCTTCTGGACTTTCTTACGGAAAATCTAGCAGATTTTGAGAGAAGATAAAGAGTATTGGACAGAGTGGAGCGTGAATGTATAAATTATGTCATGGAGTTATATTGTGTCGTAAATTCAGAGGTTAGGAAAACGAACACAGTGCTTCACGTATTCAGTGAGACAGCAAATTTTAATTAACCCTTTCAGGGGGTGACTATAGTGACTGACCACGAGACGCCACCTACACACAGCCACAAAAATTGAGCCAAAAATTAAGGCAAGTACTCCCGTTGCGTTTAGCTCTTTTCGCAAAGAATTGAAGCGCTATTGCGATGATCGGTTTTCCTTTTCCTTTTTCTTTTTTATTTTTTCAAAAAACTTGGATTCGTTCTACGGGAGGGACTCTGCGGCAAGTGCTCTCGTTGCGTTTAGCTCTCTTTGCAAAGAATCGCAAGCGCTATTGCGATGATCGGTTTTCCTTTTCCTTTTTCTTTTTTATTTTTTCAAAAAACTTGGTCCCGAATGCTGAAGACTGCTAATACTAAGGATTGTAATGTTTCCACCTTTGATACGGCGGTTCGTTCTACGGGAAGGACTCCACGGCAACGAACACCGTAGCGAAAGGGTTAAGAATAAAGAAAATAAGGGATATAATACAATTAATACAGATACACTTTTAGTCCAATGTCTGAACAAAGGTTTTGTCCCTTTAGGTCCGTATACCGCGAAGAATAACGCATACTGACCGACGAGAATCAAGAAAGACCAAAAGCCCAGCTCGCTACTGTCTGATCCAGTGTCTAATGTTTCATCTCTCTGTTTCACTCAGTTTCCATGAATCGTATTTGTCATATTTGTCATCTATATAATGTCATCTAATTTGTAGATGCAATGCTTTTCATCGATAGCAAAAATTCATGAGCCTTAATTCCATAATTGCTTCTGTGGTAATGGTTAACATAAATTTTGAATACATACGTGTTGATATAATAAAGGAACGATGTTTGTAAGAAAGGAATGAGTGGGACAAGTATGCGTGGGATGATATTATTATATTATTGATATTTCATCCACCACTAACAGCTCCAGGACAAAAACACAATGTTTAACGTTCTCCTTCGACATATATTATAAAATATGGATTATTTTATTTGCTAGTGTGTAGAAATAAAGTTTCGATATTATTCCAACGTTTGAATGCCTGTTTATTTATTTAATTAATCAATCGAGTCTAAAAATCTGTTCTAATAGATACTGGACATCGAGACTATTGTGAATTTTTGTACGATTCTAAATTAATTTCGAAACTTATAGGATGGACGTTCATTTCTGTGAAATTTTACGCTCATCTCTAATTTAAGTTCGTCTCTGATTAGTTCATCTCCCGTATTAAGAACCGACCGATGAGTTAGAAAGTCGATAAATAAGATTCTGGAATCTTCCTCGTAATCTAGAAGGGTTCGCCATCCTTGCTCTAAGTATACTGCAACTATGGGGAACAGGTGGGTTGCGAGGCTATACTTTGTTGCAAACAGAGTGTAACGACGTGGAAATTGTTGGGTTTCTGACAGGTTATGTGGAACTGATATACGATGAATTAAGAGCAAGATGGAGTAAGATTGAAGAAGAAGGCACATAGTTAAATTTATAATTATTTAAGCTAAGCTAAATTTATATATTATCTAATTATTTATAATTATTTAATCGAATTAAAATTATTTTTATTAATTCTATTAAAGCTATCTTTAAATTTTATTTTAAATTTTAACTGGTTCGATAACTGTAGCGTTATTAAACAATTTTAACTCAAAAATTCTTTCTTCTTCTGATCTTGGAAAAATTAATTTTGGCTTTTACCGAGATACGAAGATAACTATATTCGTATATGTATAATTATTTTTAGCCTGATTTCTGTTCCAGTGTTAACGCGAAGTTTCGACGAGCGACTATTATTAGATTTACAGAACGAGTATTAAATATCGGATGATTATAGTTATCGCTCGTGACAGAAGGGTTAAAGGCAGTTTCGTGCAAGGTACTTTTAAGATATGCTTATATAGGAGGTTTGTAGGGGAGATATGTCCACGGGTGCCGGATAAAACTGGGATCTACTAGTTTTAATCCCTTTCCTCGTAATATCGTGTGAGACTCGTGATACGGTTTACGAATCAAGCATGAAAACCGTGAGTGATGAAGACTTGGATGAATTCCGTTGCCACGAATGTTATGGTCGATATTAAGCCGATTTTATCCTAACTATAGAATAGGGTATGGGGGATAACATATATACAAAGCATACTTAAAATTTTTTCCTTCAAATCGCTATATTTAAAATTATATCCCATTTCTTTATCTTCACGAGTTATTTTGAATTGCCTATAACGAAGAAAGTAAGAATTGACAACTCTTTCATTCAGAATCAAAAATTATTCAGACAGGTAACTACTAAATTATTTAAAATATTTTTATAATACGTTGGAAATATAAATAAATATTTTACAATAATGAATAAATATTTCTTATGTCACAAAAGAGTTGAAGAAAGCTAATCAAAGTCCTAATTATCGATTTATTCCATCTATTACAAGAAGATGGACCATTGTGGTCATTAATGGAAAAATGGCACATAAATATTTGAAAATTTATAATAAATGTACGTATCTTCTTTAAATTTCTATGTTTTCGGAACGTTTGAAGATTATATTGCTGTAAAAGGGGGAATTAGTTGCAATTACGATGTACTTTTGTAATGAACAGTGTGCAATAGGATTTTCTATGCACCCTTTTCCAGTTGAGTCGTCAAATACGACAATTCCATTCATCGATTACTGTCGTCCACATTTAATTTTCAATAAAATGCGTTAATTAATAAATATTTGCGTACAAAGTATATGAAAACTTGTTGACACATGCTTCTGTATTTAGCACGAAGAGCACGAAGCGTGTATACGAAACGCACATTACAAGTAGCGAGCGCGGTGATGACGAGATTTCGAAACAGGATCGACAACCTCGGACGATATATTCATAAAACTGTCATAACTTCACTCAGCTAACCAGCAGGAACGATCGATTTAGTTCGAAGCTCGATTTATGAGCGATTCACAAAGAGTTTAATTCAATTATTCGATGGAATCATCAAGCAGGAAATCGTACGAAAACTTGTTTTCAATGGAATTTCTCGTTCAGAAACACAATTAAACTAAACCCCACGCTAATGAATTCAATTTCATTAAATATGCACGATAGATAAATAGATATCGAACTTTTAAAAAAATTTTCTAGGAAAAAACAAATTTTCGAGTGTAGTAAATTTGATAAATGTAAGGAAGGAAATTTTGAAGTCTTCCGAGTATACTTTTCAATTATAATAATCATCTTCTCTTTCGATTATTCTAGAATAACAAATTTTGAAGTAAATAACAAATATCTTTTTTAAAAAATGCAAGACCACTGAAATTTCTAAAAAATTTCACATTTTTCATAGTTATAATAGAACAATATTTCAAAATCGAAATAAACCTCTTTCGATTACTCCAAAATTACAAACTCCCAATCAAGTACCAAATATTGGCAACCAAAGAACTCTAAACCTAAAAAATACCACAATCTTCACAACTATAATAATATTTCCCAATCACAATAATCCTTCCTTCTCAATTACTTCAAAATCACAAACTCTCAATTAAGTATACTTAACCCAATAACTTAAAATTTCCAAAATTTTTTAAAAATTCCACATTTTTCATAGCTATAATAGAACAATATTTCCAAATCACAATAATCCTTTTTTCTCCGTTCCAAAATTACAATTTCTCAATTAAGTACCAAATACCTGTATCCAAAGACTTTTAAATCCTAAAAAATATCACAATACCAACTATAAAAATATTTCCCAATCACAATAATCCTTTCCTCTCAATTACTTCAAAATCACAAACTCTCAATTAAGTATACTTAACCCAATAACTTAAAATTTCCAAAATTTTTTAAAAATTCCACATTTTTCATAGCTATAATAGAACAATATTTCCAAATCACAATAATCGTCTCTCAGTTACTCCAAAACTGCAAACTTCCAATCAAGCAAGTACCAAATATCTACAACCAAGAACTCTAAACCTACAAAATACCACAATCTTCACAACTATAACAATATTTCTTAATCACAATAATCCTTCCCTCTCAATTACATCAAAATCACAAATTCTCAATTAAATATATTTAACCAAATATCCCAAAACTTTCCAAATTTCTAAACAATTCCACGATCTTCTCAACTGTATCGATATTTCTTAGCTACAAGAACTCAATGACTCAATTAATCCACAATGAGAAACTATCGATGAAGGAGGAAATTTCTCTTCCCTATGGAAGCTAATCCAAAAGCAAGAGGGAAGAAGACGAAAAGAGGCTTGAAATTATTCAGCTCGTGGAGTTAAAATGCAAAAGGACGAGGTAACTAAATACGATCGAACGCTTTTCACCGTTAATCTGTCGTTAATAGCGTGCAGTTGCTGCACGCTCGTGTCATAGCTTGCGCGAGCGCGAGCTGACTCGCTTGCTATCGGAAGAAAAGTCGACGTATAAACTCGAAGAGCTGCACCGGCGGGGTTACAAAACAGGATCGACAAGCGGCTTGCACGGCCGCTCATAATATTGTCATAAGGCCTACACCTGCGTGGATACAGGCTGCGGCTGAGCCGGCCGTTTAAGCCACGTTCGCAAGAAGAACGAGTCAAAGTACGCCAGCAAGGCTCGCGACGAATGATCGCAATCTACTTTGATCTCGATCCGCTTTTCTATGGCCTCGACGCGACCTGAACACGGATCCTGACCTCCGTTAACCTGGTATCTCTGACCTCGGTAACCGAACTTGTCTACGGGACGCGCTTCTTATCGATCCGATTCTCGAAATATCGGGCTCACGATTCTTCTGTCTGATGCCGAGCAATGGGAATTCGGTGTCTGGGAATGGGGAAAATTGAAACGAGAGAGTAACTATTTTAAGAAGAAATTGGAACGCGTACACTCGTTTCGCAGCATTTTAATTTCTTTGTCCAATCGAGATAATAGTGTATAAGCGAATTTGATTTGTGAATAAATTAATTAATTAATTAATTACTGTAAACATACCAATTTTTTGGACGAAATGATAGTGTATAAGTGTTATTGAAATACATGTATTGATTTGTGAATAAATAAATTAATTATTGCAAGCATAGAAATTCTTTTTTGATTGAAGAGATAGTGCACAAGTATTATTGAAAAATGTATATGTGTGGATTTGTGAATAAATAAATTAATTATTGCAAGCATAGAAATTCTTTTTTGATTGAAGAGATAGTGCACAAATATTATTGAAAAATGTATATGTGTGGATTTGTGAATAAATAAATTAATTATTGGAAGCATAAAAATTCTTTTTTGATTAAAATAGCAGTGTCTAAGTGTTACTGAAATAGATGTATGGATTCGTGAATAAATAAATAAATTATTGTAAACATATAAATTATTATTAATCGACATGGTAATATACAAGTGTTATTGAAATACATGTATGGATTTGTGAACAAAGAAATTAATTATTCCGTCGAATAGAAGTAACAATGTTCAGGTGCTATAAAGAAATCGATAAATTAATTAATCACCGTGTGCATTTAAATTATTAAATTGAATAAAATAATTGTTGCAAATATTCAAATATCTTTGTCGACTCGAAATGATGGTATACGAGTATTATCGTATACAAGTGTATACGTTAATGAGAAATTAATGACTGAAAGCAATGCTTCTATTTATGGAACTGATTTATGGAACTAGGAGACTGCAAATTTAATTTAATTGTTCCTCTAAGTAATGTAGATTTTTTGATAACGGAATTAACAAATTGGTAATTAATTGTGCTTTATCTTCTCTCGTTTTCTTTTTATTTCCTTTGTATAAATCTTTTATCGCGACATGCTCTATTTACGAGAAAAATTATTTATGGGGTGATACAGTGCGTAGTAATAACGTATTAGAATTAACTGCAATTTCGAATCAATTGTGCCGGGCTATCTATCAGCTTAGAAAATCTTTCTATAATTGCCTTCGCTTATCTCCTTACTCGAAACAAATTTATTCAAAAATCATAGCTATCGGAATAGGAAATCAGTGTTACGAGGTTTAACATGCACAGATGCTAATTCATTCTAACACGTTAGTTTTGAAAAGCCAATCTCATCGTCGTTATCTTCTGCTATAGTCATCGCGGTACTAATAGGTAAAATTATTGCAGGCTATTTCACATTCTAATTAATTATCTAATTAATTAATACCACGCGTGAAACCTTAATTTTTGCGTAATTCAAACATTGCTACAATAGCCACGTATGTGTACATTCCTTTTCTCAGGAATTTCAAAATATTTTCCAATATCACCTGTCTCGCTCGATATTTATAAACAAATTCCAAACGAATACAACTGGAAAATAAATAATAATTTTCTTTCTTTAGCTTCAATAAATTCCTCTTCGACCTTTATATATATATTTCTCGATCATTATTACAGAAACACGATTATATAAGAGAAATAAATAAATTTTTGTAAGATCAATTTCTTAACAGAAGAAAATATGAAAAAATGGGAAGAAAATATGAAATTCGATAAAACCGAGTTTATCTACCGTTCAGAATTCTAATGAAGATATATGAAGAAGAAATAAGATGAAAGAAAGCCGAAAGCTCCACGCATTATCAATCCCTTCCCATAATCCCATTTACATCGAAAAATAGGTCACTGGAAAAATGATAGATAATAATATCCTCACGATTACTATAAAAATTACGTTTCCACTCTTCGCGAAGTACATACGGATCTTATCATACCGGAAGTGAAACCAGTTCCTCCATCTTTACTCCGCCATTAATTCCCCATTAATTCACCAGGAATTCGACGTTAATTCAACGTTAATTTAACCGAAGCTTGCGCGAGCGTAATTCGCTTAATTACACGCGGCAATCATAGTCACGTTCTCCAAAACAATACGATTCGAAACAAATTGAGTGCACTCGAGTGATCGAGGAACAATCGTACCGCGACGTTCCGCGATAAACCTTGAACTTCCCATCTCGTACACGCGAAACAATTACCCTCCTTTCCTCCGTGTAAAAATTGATATTCCCCCTAGCAGAAGAATTTCCATCAACTACCACACGATCCCGGCCACCGTTCCTATCCGCGCTGCCTACACCCACATCGGAACAGCCACCCGGAACGCCAAGTCTAACACGACTGTACGGTATTACGACGAAAACGATCGCGAGATAGCGCTTTTATTCCATCGCGGATCCCATTTGATCTGGTTCATCGAATAGGACCGAATAATCCCGTGCCGGAAATACCGGTTGACTCTCTTTGTTCTTCGGGGCCTGGAAAAGGACGAGGCGCGAGAAAGGAAGCGGAAATATTTCACCGTCCGGCCTACGTTAATCTGACGTCCAATGTATCTGGCTGTGACTCTCTTTCTAATGGTCAAAGACATTAAGTTCCTAACTTTTTACGGTATTATCTGTCCCCCACCCTGCGACCGCCAGTTTATCATCGTTCCTTGCTTCATTATCTTCCACGACGAGGACTCATCCCCAAAGCATACAGTACCAACGAGTACGGTCCCAGTGGCGCTCATCCGAGCTCTCCGTCTCTTTAGACCGATCATCCGGCCCTGCACCGGCGACATGACCGAGTTTTCGAGAAAATTTTGCCGAATACCCGCGGTGCACACGGTTCGGGTTACCGGCTAACGGTATTTTATAGCCGTTAATAATATCCGGTCGTTTACGTGGCCTGGGAAACCGAAAGGGCTCACCGGGTCTCCAGGCCGAAATTTCATAATTGCCTGGCCCAAGCTAGTGGGCTTGTTAGAGAGACAAAGTCAAGTTTGTTGTCGAAGCGGTTCCACGGCTCGTAAACAGATTATTCACGGCACAAACGGAATCACTAGATAACGCCTGTGGATAAATAATTCCGCGTGATAGCATCGGGATATGTATATATTGTCTCTGATCCAGGCGAGATCTATGGCTCGGTTAGCGGCAGTTTCTTGGGGGATTAGCTCGGATACGGGATTTAAACGGTAGAAAGTTGGACAATGCCAGGAATGTGTCGAGGTATTACGATGTGACGGCAGGCATCAGGGATATCTGTTTAGACTGATCCTGTTTGGAGCTGGGTTCCCGATACGAACGGTGCTTTCAGAGGATGCACGTGTGTTTCGGATCTTTCCGAACCAATGTACCCAGGATTCTCTTGGTAAGTCGAGCGAGGAAGTTGCAATGATTAAGAGGGAAATCAGATCCGTGTTAATTATCTCTTAATGTTCCTCTGTCTTTGTAACGTATTTTTATATTCGAAGCCAGCGCTATCTGCAATTTACAGCGATATGATTCACGGGTAATGCGATCTGTACCGTAAACCTAATTCCCTAGTTCCCAATTGCTTCTAAATTTATGCACTGGAGTACAAACAATGAAACCTAAGAAACCACACGTTCGTTATTCATATTGAGCTAAATTTCCCAGTTACGCATGCTTTTTTGTAAATTGACACGACTTTGGATACGTTCCAGTCTACGATACTGAAAGATGGTCAAACAAGATGTAAAAGTTCTCGAGTCATCATAAACATTTAACGCTGCAACTATAACAAGCAATGTCATGATCAGTCGTGACTTGATTTCACAATTTTTATTTACGATTCATATTTATATAGAATAATATATTTATCATACCCTGCGTTGGTATATTATATTTGGACTACGTTGGAGCAGGTAGTCCTAGGGTCAAAGCTGTGGCATTAAATTCGGTAAGAGATCGAAGCGACGAGGAATTTTTGAAAGCGAGAAAGCGAGGATGGAGAAATTTCGAAGACAGTTATATCAGTGGTTCCTCGTCGACTGTTTTGTAATCGGCATCCCTACAATTCCGAAGATCTCACGCTTCATTAGGCACTAATGACACTGTCAGCCACGAAATACCTCGGTAGGTCCCCAGAAATCGCTGTAGAACCGCAGAAACCCAGGTACCCTAAACGATTAATTTGTTTTCGTGCAAATCGACGTGATCGTGCAATGGGACATCCTAGATACGTCTTCGTTTTCAAAATCTTGCGCTTAACGTTAGAGGAGCATCTATCTCTTCCACGTTTGACATCGAGGAAAGAGACAGTCATACTCTCCGCGACTTTTGAACGACTTACATACATGTACATACACGTACACGTCTGGCTCGACGAATCTTAACTCTATGCAAAGCACACACACACACACACGGAAAAACACACAGCGAATCAATACCGATAGTCAATTGTGCCTAGAATAGTACAAGTCTCGTCTCTTTACTATTCTTCCCGATTTCTCTCTTTGTCTTCACACGCGATCAAACATGCTTTATCTAGAACCAGTCATAAGACTCTGTAGCTTATCTTACGAATCTTCGGCTATCCTAGGACACGATCAGTGAAGAATTGGAACCAGGACGAGGCAAGGATCGCGAAGGATCGTCGAGCCAAGTGGTCAGAAACAAACAAACGGAACAAGACTCACCATTCGAATCGCTGCCTCTGAAACCGGGTCCCTTGGACGTTATCCGATAAGAGAAGCAACGTCTATTCAGCGGGAGTGTTCCTTTTTCCCCGGCACCTCGACCTGTCCACCTCTTCCTGCTCCTCCACCAAGCTGTCGGGCCCGCTTCTCAACGTTGACAAATACCCGATCGTTGCACGCGACGATTTCGTACTCCGGACACTCGGCCGATCAGCTGTACCGGTCACGCACGAGGGACGCGGCAAAGGAGAAACCAACAAAACACCACGAGGACGTGGGACGAACGAAAGCAAAAACAAGACGGAGAGATCACTGTCACAGCACCAGCGCGTGTCGTTTCGTCGGTTTGGACGGAGCTTGGGCTAGGTCGAGGGGTGCAAAAGTCGCCGACCGGTCTCGTGTCACGTATACGCGAAAAATCCAACGAGCCTGTTTCACGCTCCCTATTCACCGACCACCGTTTCCTCGATCGCGCCGAGACCCATTCGTCCCGGTTAGCCGGCTCATTTTCTTCGCCTTTCTTCACCCCGGTGTGTCTTCGCGTTGGCCGACGTGGTCGCCCAGCGGGCCGCTACTGCCTCCGGAAACGTGGCTCGCACCTGTTCCACCGATAGATCATGCACGATCGCGGCACTCCGTGTCTCTGAGCGCTCACGATTACTCCGTCGCGCGCCAGGCGACACTTTCACGGGCTGCTTTTACCGATCGACATGCGTGCCACGTTCGTATCCCTGTTCGGTTCTCGCCGGCTAGGCTCTGTGTACACGGGTCCTTCGCGGTGCCTTGCTTCGTAACGATTATCGATCCTGGATCGGTTGCTCCGGCTTCTCCGATGGATCCGGTCACTGGACGCGCGTTGCTCTTGACATTATTTCTCTCTCTCTCTCTCTCTCTCTCTCTCTCGCAAATATGAAATTCGATAAAACCGAGTTTATCTACCGTTCAGAATTCTAATGAAGATATATGAAGAAGAAATAAGATGAAAGAAAGCCGAAAGCTCCACGCATTATCAATCCCTTCCCATAATCCCATTTACATCGAAAAATAGGTCACTGGAAAAATGATAGATAATAATATCCTCACGATTACTATAAAAATTACGTTTCCACTCTTCGCGAAGTACATACGGATCTTATCATACCGGAAGTGAAACCAGTTCCTCCATCTTTACTCCGCCATTAATTCCCCATTAATTCACCAGGAATTCGACGTTAATTCAACGTTAATTTAACCGAAGCTTGCGCGAGCGTAATTCGCTTAATTACACGCGGCAATCATAGTCACGTTCTCCAAAACAATACGATTCGAAACAAATTGAGTGCACTCGAGTGATCGAGGAACAATCGTACCGCGACGTTCCGCGATAAACCTTGAACTTCCCATCTCGTACACGCGAAACAATTACCCTCCTTTCCTCCGTGTAAAAATTGATATTCCCCCTAGCAGAAGAATTTCCATCAACTACCACACGATCCCGGCCACCGTTCCTATCCGCGCTGCCTACACCCACATCGGAACAGCCACCCGGAACGCCAAGTCTAACACGACTGTACGGTATTACGACGAAAACGATCGCGAGATAGCGCTTTTATTCCATCGCGGATCCCATTTGATCTGGTTCATCGAATAGGACCGAATAATCCCGTGCCGGAAATACCGGTTGACTCTCTTTGTTCTTCGGGGCCTGGAAAAGGACGAGGCGCGAGAAAGGAAGCGGAAATATTTCACCGTCCGGCCTACGTTAATCTGACGTCCAATGTATCTGGCTGTGACTCTCTTTCTAATGGTCAAAGACATTAAGTTCCTAACTTTTTACGGTATTATCTGTCCCCCACCCTGCGACCGCCAGTTTATCATCGTTCCTTGCTTCATTATCTTCCACGACGAGGACTCATCCCCAAAGCATACAGTACCAACGAGTACGGTCCCAGTGGCGCTCATCCGAGCTCTCCGTCTCTTTAGACCGATCATCCGGCCCTGCACCGGCGACATGACCGAGTTTTCGAGAAAATTTTGCCGAATACCCGCGGTGCACACGGTTCGGGTTACCGGCTAACGGTATTTTATAGCCGTTAATAATATCCGGTCGTTTACGTGGCCTGGGAAACCGAAAGGGCTCACCGGGTCTCCAGGCCGAAATTTCATAATTGCCTGGCCCAAGCTAGTGGGCTTGTTAGAGAGACAAAGTCAAGTTTGTTGTCGAAGCGGTTCCACGGCTCGTAAACAGATTATTCACGGCACAAACGGAATCACTAGATAACGCCTGTGGATAAATAATTCCGCGTGATAGCATCGGGATATGTATATATTGTCTCTGATCCAGGCGAGATCTATGGCTCGGTTAGCGGCAGTTTCTTGGGGGATTAGCTCGGATACGGGATTTAAACGGTAGAAAGTTGGACAATGCCAGGAATGTGTCGAGGTATTACGATGTGACGGCAGGCATCAGGGATATCTGTTTAGACTGATCCTGTTTGGAGCTGGGTTCCCGATACGAACGGTGCTTTCAGAGGATGCACGTGTGTTTCGGATCTTTCCGAACCAATGTACCCAGGATTCTCTTGGTAAGTCGAGCGAGGAAGTTGCAATGATTAAGAGGGAAATCAGATCCGTGTTAATTATCTCTTAATGTTCCTCTGTCTTTGTAACGTATTTTTATATTCGAAGCCAGCGCTATCTGCAATTTACAGCGATATGATTCACGGGTAATGCGATCTGTACCGTAAACCTAATTCCCTAGTTCCCAATTGCTTCTAAATTTATGCACTGGAGTACAAACAATGAAACCTAAGAAACCACACGTTCGTTATTCATATTGAGCTAAATTTCCCAGTTACGCATGCTTTTTTGTAAATTGACACGACTTTGGATACGTTCCAGTCTACGATACTGAAAGATGGTCAAACAAGATGTAAAAGTTCTCGAGTCATCATAAACATTTAACGCTGCAACTATAACAAGCAATGTCATGATCAGTCGTGACTTGATTTCACAATTTTTATTTACGATTCATATTTATATAGAATAATATATTTATCATACCCTGCGTTGGTATATTATATTTGGACTACGTTGGAGCAGGTAGTCCTAGGGTCAAAGCTGTGGCATTAAATTCGGTAAGAGATCGAAGCGACGAGGAATTTTTGAAAGCGAGAAAGCGAGGATGGAGAAATTTCGAAGACAGTTATATCAGTGGTTCCTCGTCGACTGTTTTGTAATCGGCATCCCTACAATTCCGAAGATCTCACGCTTCATTAGGCACTAATGACACTGTCAGCCACGAAATACCTCGGTAGGTCCCCAGAAATCGCTGTAGAACCGCAGAAACCCAGGTACCCTAAACGATTAATTTGTTTTCGTGCAAATCGACGTGATCGTGCAATGGGACATCCTAGATACGTCTTCGTTTTCAAAATCTTGCGCTTAACGTTAGAGGAGCATCTATCTCTTCCACGTTTGACATCGAGGAAAGAGACAGTCATACTCTCCGCGACTTTTGAACGACTTACATACATGTACATACACGTACACGTCTGGCTCGACGAATCTTAACTCTATGCAAAGCACACACACACACACACGGAAAAACACACAGCGAATCAATACCGATAGTCAATTGTGCCTAGAATAGTACAAGTCTCGTCTCTTTACTATTCTTCCCGATTTCTCTCTTTGTCTTCACACGCGATCAAACATGCTTTATCTAGAACCAGTCATAAGACTCTGTAGCTTATCTTACGAATCTTCGGCTATCCTAGGACACGATCAGTGAAGAATTGGAACCAGGACGAGGCAAGGATCGCGAAGGATCGTCGAGCCAAGTGGTCAGAAACAAACAAACGGAACAAGACTCACCATTCGAATCGCTGCCTCTGAAACCGGGTCCCTTGGACGTTATCCGATAAGAGAAGCAACGTCTATTCAGCGGGAGTGTTCCTTTTTCCCCGGCACCTCGACCTGTCCACCTCTTCCTGCTCCTCCACCAAGCTGTCGGGCCCGCTTCTCAACGTTGACAAATACCCGATCGTTGCACGCGACGATTTCGTACTCCGGACACTCGGCCGATCAGCTGTACCGGTCACGCACGAGGGACGCGGCAAAGGAGAAACCAACAAAACACCACGAGGACGTGGGACGAACGAAAGCAAAAACAAGACGGAGAGATCACTGTCACAGCACCAGCGCGTGTCGTTTCGTCGGTTTGGACGGAGCTTGGGCTAGGTCGAGGGGTGCAAAAGTCGCCGACCGGTCTCGTGTCACGTATACGCGAAAAATCCAACGAGCCTGTTTCACGCTCCCTATTCACCGACCACCGTTTCCTCGATCGCGCCGAGACCCATTCGTCCCGGTTAGCCGGCTCATTTTCTTCGCCTTTCTTCACCCCGGTGTGTCTTCGCGTTGGCCGACGTGGTCGCCCAGCGGGCCGCTACTGCCTCCGGAAACGTGGCTCGCACCTGTTCCACCGATAGATCATGCACGATCGCGGCACTCCGTGTCTCTGAGCGCTCACGATTACTCCGTCGCGCGCCAGGCGACACTTTCACGGGCTGCTTTTACCGATCGACATGCGTGCCACGTTCGTATCCCTGTTCGGTTCTCGCCGGCTAGGCTCTGTGTACACGGGTCCTTCGCGGTGCCTTGCTTCGTAACGATTATCGATCCTGGATCGGTTGCTCCGGCTTCTCCGATGGATCCGGTCACTGGACGCGCGTTGCTCTTGACATTATTTCTCTCTCTCTCTCTCTCTCTCTCTCTCTCGCGTAACACGCGGCGATGATACGCGTCTTGGTTGATTTTCCCTAGCGTGCTCCGGTCTGCGAAGATTACGGAGTCAGAGCGTCCGTTGGTGTAACACGGTTTTGCTTTTTCGTTTAACGTCGGCGAGACGATAAAGGGACGCGCGAACGGTTCGATGGCTTTTCATTGGTCGCGATCGATTTCACCGGGATCATGATCCACGTTCGAAACCAGTTTCGATTCTCGTCCCGGGGAACGGATGCACTCTCGAAAAATGCGGCTCGCGTCTGCGCACAGCTGCCTTCTGTTCGATGCAGGCGTCGAGTGGCGACTGTCGTTTCTTCCGACAGTCGGCTGCTCCTGGCCTGTCCCTTCCCCCTCCCCGGCGGCATCGAGAGAGCCGACTACAACCACGGATTTATGCTATTACCGCACCGCTGCCACCCCCTATGCTCCACTGCGCCTCCGCCTATGGCTACCGCTTCCCGGTGGCCTCTTCTTTTCAATCGCAGCACCGTCACACCATGCTTCCTTCGTCCTGCTATCGCTTCCACTGACCGATCGCCACTGCGCATCCAAGGAAAATCATTTTTTTATTTTCTTTTTCCTTTTGTTTTTCTTTTTTTTTTTTTTCTTTTTTCCCTCTTTTTCCAGATATTTCCAATTGGGATATGGCTGTATCGCATCGTTAGGTTGAGTGATTTTTGTGTGGCTTGCAGATGGTGGTTTTCTATCCCTTTTTTCGATGGCTTTGGGTTTTTGGGGTTTTCAGATGGAAAATATAGAGTAGAGGCTAATCGATATGAAGGGTTTAGAATGTTTTGGTTTTTGTTTTTGCAATGGAGGAATTGGGTGATTGGAGAACTTATTTTATTTTGGAAATTGAGATCGGAATTGTTCATTATCCATGCTAATTTTTAGAAAGAAAATTTGGAATTTCTTGAGTTTTAATTTATATTAATTAACACTGGTATTATAATAAGTGACTAAATGCATTATGCAATAAATATAATAATGGTATTGGTATGACAAAGGTAGGTAAATAAATAAATAATTATTATATGTTTGAAAAAATTGCGAAAATAAAATGTTCGGAACAAGTCATTTTGTCAACTTTGCTAGTTCTAGTGTTAACCCTTTGCACTCGAGAGATGCCTCTCAGTCGCCATTTAATCAGATTCTAAAGGTGGATATTAATTAATATATCACATTTACAATTACCCAACGATCGGAGTAAAATAATGCTACGGTTTAATTTGTATGCGATTTCTTATTTACCGTTTTAAAATTATCATCGACTTTATGGCAGAAAGTTTTCGAATTACTATTTTCCTGTAAGGAAAAAATCGTCAAGTGCAAAGGGTTAATACTAAGAAAATTTGAAATGTCTGAATTTTATAATTTCGTGACGAAAGAATTCGAGGGACTGTTTATTTAATTAAATATTGAAACGAGTGGAATTGAATCGCAATTGACACGTGACGATATGTAAATAGTCATTTTGGAAAATATGGTTGAAATAATCGTGTGTTCAGATTGGAAACAGCAATACAGGAATAAAAATACGTCGGTTGCAGTAAAACGCCGTATAAAGCGAATGTCGGCTTCATGAAATGGCGAATAAAAATGTTTATTTCAGTTTTATTACCTCCATCTTTTTTAGTTTATTGGTTGTGTGCTGTTTTACTGCATCCTTGAATTATTAGCATCGTTTATTACCTCGTTTGCATCGTTATAACTTCATTATTATTCGTCTACCGAAAATGGTCTCCCTTTAATTACGAAAATATTGACTTTCCTCGTAACAGTTAACTTAATTTCACGTTTTATTAGGTCACTTCATCGTAGCTCCCTTTAATTACCCCAAAGAAATTTTTTCCGAAGTTTATTCGTCGATATTTATACGTACGTCTTATCGTTATTAATTCTTTTCATGTTAGTTAATAAATTTGTAAATGTCGCTCTCGAAAAATGCACTTTGTATGCATCTGTAGATTTATATTTAACTGTTTCTCAAAAATGTAGAATCGTTTCTATCATTCCCGATTTATGAAAAAAATAAAATACATAAATAACAAATTTACTTGTTCACTTGTAGATCAATTTATATTTATGTTACGACTATTTATTTCACTACTAAATATTCAATTTTACACGATATTCAATTTTTACCAAAATATAAAATACGAGAAAGAGAAATTTATATTTCGTCAAAAATCGAATGGTCGAAATCTTTTAAATAAACGAGCCGTTCACTGCACAGATCGATTAACTCCACTTTTTGAAAAATCTGAAATTTAAGTGTCAAAGCACTTGGTATAGTCATAACTTTTTATATTTAAGATTTTTCAAAAAGTGGAGTTAATCGATTTGTGCAGTGAAGAGCTGAAATATAAGTTAGTAATTATAAATCAATATTTGCGCGGTTTTAGGTACTAATTTCAGATAAATAGAAGCTCAAACGTGTATTTGTACGTTCTTCGTTAAACAATCGCATCTCGTCAAACAAGTGACCCGAAACTCTTGAACGGTAATGTATGTTAGGAAAGTACTGTTTCGGAAATGGCAAAATTGGTGTTCTGACATGCCAAAACCGGTTCAGTCGTGATTTTAGGGCACGGGTCAGATATTTCATGTCGGAAAGCGTCGGTCGAAAATAGGTTAAAAGGTTAAGCGAGTCTCGAAAAGTCGCGCCAAAGGCAAATAGCTCCAAATTTTACAATTTTCGCGTTCAAATATAACTCTCGTTCATAATTCATTCCCTGTAACGTCGAACTAAATTAAAATACTAATTTATAATCGATAACAATTATTTCCAAGATAATAATTCTTTCATTCTTCACGACTTCGTGAAAAATATTTCAGCTATTTCGAACAATATCGTACCCATAACAGGAATGTCAATGTTATCGCTCAACCTCCAACCCTAGTACCTCGCAATTAAATTCTCAAATACACAGGAATCCACGTGCCCGTCTATAAATACACCGAAACATACCCAAATTCTCCTAAGTATTTAAACAGGCATTTAAATTATTCGAAAAAACCCCATAGAGCTAACGGTAACCATAACTGAACCGCGAAGACAATCGTCCGCAAACGTAATTATGCATTCAACTGTGCACCTAATATCGCAGACCTCTTAAACCCCCAGTTTTGCACCTTAAACTCTCCCTGGAAGCCAGGGTGGCACGAGGTAAATGCAACGATAATCCCCGTGCATCTAAATCCGAGTCATTAAATTCTTAAAACAACCTCTTAACCAGACCTGGTCAATCTATCTATACACCATTGTCTCCAAACCCCTGGGCTATCCGGGCACTAGCCCGACAATCGTTCACCTTGGGACAGGTTATAAAAATCCCACCACCTCTGTTCATCTACCACCGAATTAGCCTCCTTTCGAAATTGTCCAACTCGCTCACTCGTCCCTCTGACCGAGCAAACACTGGAGGGGGTGGACGCAATCCACCCTCGTGTCTCAGCGAATTTGCCCACTAGGCACGATCCGGTATAGGTGTCGTGAAATTCGCAATAAACGAACATTTATTCGTTACAACGCGATTCGAACATTCGAACCGATCCGGGAATTTGAAAACAATCGAGGAGTTCGAAAAGAATCGAATAATTCGAAGGAAAACGAATGATACAAGCAAACCGGGCGGCTCAAATTAACTTCAATTCGAAGTTAGATTGGCTCAGAAGAAGGCGAGCTTCCCGACTGTAATATGTATATATACAAGCTAGTACCCTTATTGGGATCGTGCATTTGTTTCGAATTCGGTTTTTCCAAGTTTTACGTTTAGTTTGGAAATTTAAATTGGCAGCGAAAATTCGAACTTTAAATTAGTCGAATATTCCAGCAATTGCGACATCTGAACGACATCCGTGGGCTTCGTTAAAGTATCGGTGCAGTTGGGCAGTGGCGGCGGCAGGTCCGACCCTAGTTGCACCCATTGCACCCACACAGAGCGGAGCGTCCGTGCGAAAACCGGCACGGCCACGCGTGTGCACGCACGTGCGTGCCGTGCCACGCGATTCCAGCCCCTGCGGAATAAATCAAGTGAAGAAAACCTGCCGGAAGGTATTAACGTTGGGGTCGGCTCACCCCGCCGTGTTGTGTCCCTTCTAGCATCCCGGAGAGGGTTAAGCTGTACCCCCGCCGGCCCTTATCGCGCGTCCCTGAAACGCCGTGTACTCCCAAGGGATCTTCTCGTCTGGATTTACTCGACTGACGACCGATCCTGTTCGCCGAGCGACCAAAGTGGACTAGATGGATGGAGAGAGACTCCCGTGGCCCGAGAGACTGAGAAACCGAGCGTAGAGCATCGGGAAGAGGGAGAGAGATAGGGACGACGAGCGACCAGGAGAGACGATGTCACTGAGAGGACAAGAGTGAGGGAATCCCTTATCAGAGGTCGCGCATGACGAGACAAGCTAATTGTGTTATCAGTGCACAACGGACGCTGCCTCTACCTCCTCGTCTCCTCCTGCGGCCATCGTCGGCCGCCCTTTCCGATGCGCCACAAGCACACGAGTGTTTATTTTGTAAACGGTGCTAACATGTGCCATGACCCGTCCTCTGCTCCGTGCCCGTGTGCTGAAAATTGTGACGGCGTGTAACGCGACAGATCGAACGACCCACGACGGCCCTTGTCCACGCTTTCGACGAATATTTCACTGGCTCCCCTCTTGGCTCCGCTGGCTCCGCCACTTCCGCTTCCGCGTGTAAAGCGCGCCGCGCGTGTAATTAACGGCGGACATCTTGTTTAATCCCTTTGGGACGAGGATGACGATAATTCTCCGATGCTTGTTTTTCTCGTGCGGCACGCGCGCTCCTCGCGATCGCTTCGCGCTCCGTGTTTGGTAAATATTTTCAACGGTGGCTAGAGGTGTATAAGAGTACGTTCTGTATGAATTTTTCGTTTGCGGTGCGTTGATCTGCAGGTGATAGACTGGTCGAGTATTTGGACAGGTCGGTGATCGAAATGAGCCCAGAGTTTGGCTTCAGAGCCTAGGGTTTGACATCTAGGAATTCGAAAGAAAGAGGACATACTTTGTTCTGTCTTTTTCTAAACTGACCGACGTCTTTACATGGATCAGCATTTGGCTGATCTAGAATCCAAAAAATATCAGTGGTTGATCGAAATATAAAATTTCAGCTTAGAGAATTTTAGAGATCCTGAGATATTAACATAAAAGTGGTGTGATGTTTTTGTGAGATTCGTTGGAATTAATGGATATTTCGTTTATTGTTTGAGCTCCTTGTGAATGAATGTAAGAAAGAAATAGCTTATAGAATGAATTAAACATAGATAGGTAACTGAGTGACTATTTGTGGCAGGAATTAGGTTAGAATATAAATTATATAAACGACATTTATATACACTCGTTAAATTGAAATATTTGTGACAAGAATGATCTATATAGCAAGAAGGAATAATTCAACGATATATCCGATATTTACGATAAACGTTTATCGTAGATACGAGCCGTGGTGGCGCTAGTGAGTTAAATGGACAATCCTCTTAAGCCTGCCGCTGCGCTTACTCGTGAAAAGGTTAAAGCGATTCTCTGTTGAGTATTCGTATTTGTAATAATGTACCATAAATGTCATACATCGTAAATCAATGCATATCATATCATCGGTGCGTCTAAAGGCGGCTCTTCATAGTACGCGATATTACGTATAAACTAACGAAGAGAAGGGAAGCTTTGTTTAAAAGATTCGATACAGATATAGGTTAGGTCGATTCGAAGTGAATTTAGAGCAAAGGTCAGAGTAGACTGTTATGTTTGTAGTCTATCTATACACGAATACACTGGTCCAAAAACATAAAAGTGCTTTGACAATCGTCTTCAAAGGGTTAAGAAGCGTGGAATGTAGTTAGGGATCAGTCGAGCAAATGTTAATTAATCTTTTCGTTGTTACGAGATATCTTATGGTCACCTGACGCGAATTGCTCACGTGTTTTAAGATTAAAAAGGAGCGAATCACGTAGCAATGTTGCATTTGTGACTTTGAGTCGCGCGTATATCCTTGTTTGGAACTGTATCATACGAAATGTTATGATTTCAAGAAGTTATTGTTAAAATATTCTTTGTTTCAATGGCAAGTGCTAAAATGTTGGAAGAACCTGATTGCAGATAGAGGTTTATAAGGAAAACGATTCTATGTATGCGTGTGCAGATAAGCGTGTGTATATTAGATAATTAGATAATTAGTTAATTGGACAATTAATTAAATCACATGGTGATTCTAGCAAATGGGCCAAGCTGTATCTCAGTTCCGAGAAAAGATAGAAAAAGGTCGTGGAAAATTTAATGTTTACTAAACTCTGTTATTTTATGGCATAATTTGTTCTGTAAATACAATTATGCCAAAAAATACAAAATAAATTCATTTTGCAATTCATTGCTCTTGAGTCATTTTATACGCTATAATAAATATTTTTGAGTCTAACGTTTCAAAATTCTTTTGGTTTACGAGAAGATGCTTTCAATACTTTATATATCCTTTGTCCACGAAATAAACAGGATATTTCAATAATAATTTTTCTTTTTAAATATATTTCGTTTATGAAAAATAAAATATTGAAACCAGCTTCTTGTGAATAAAAATAAATAAATAAAATATAAATGCAAATATAAGGAAGCTTATTTCATCTACGTTTACACAGGTAATCAGATAATCTAGTAGATAAAACAGGAGACCTGTTATCTATCAGTGCAACTGCGTACAGCACGTGCTTCACTACTGATAGGCATAGACCGTTGTAAACAAAAGAGTTAAAATTGTTCTGCAACCCCTAAACAATATTACATTCTAACCTATTTCTATTTTACCCCTAGAATCGTATCGATACAAATTATAAAACGAGAATAATATAACTTGCGATGACGCACATAATGTATATAATTTGCAATAATGCACGTATCCAATAACGTGTATAAGACATTTCAAGGCGAATTTCCATCAAATTATTCGCTCAAGTTCAATTGCTTTACCTTCGAGCGATTTTGTTTGTTCTCCAAACTCCGCGTTGGAAATGCGCCATAAGGGTAATCTTTCTGCAGACTAAGTAGTCGGGACAAACTGAAACGCCATTGTTCATCGAAACCCCTGTTCTGCAAGTTCTTTCATTAGCCATTACGATTCCCGTATAAAAGATGGAGCCTCATAATTTCTTAAAAGAATCGCGCCACGTAATGGCGGCCATTATCATAATCACCATTATAAAAGTTTACCAAACCAGACGAGTTTCCACGGTATTTCTCGCGAGTTAAAACACCCGTTTACATTGCAACTTTTGATCAGTCGGCTGGATCGATCGACCTCAAGTGTTCAACTAAAAGTGTTCGTGTCTGATTTTTGTTGTTCGATACATTGTATCGTTCAAGATGGCTAACCCGTTACGTAAAGTATATTAACTATTTCATTCAACCGTTAATTACGATTTTCTAGATACGAGTGAGATCACTGAATTATTCTATTAAACATAAATGTATGAACAATTTCTTAAATTAAAATTAAAGATCGTTTTAACTCGTTTCATTTCGTGTTTAAGTAGGTAACTTTGGTAGACTAATTCATCCAAAAGTCATATTTCTAAGCTTAATATTATTAAATAAATTCTGGTGTTCCTATAGATGACTCTGATCAACTAATTCATCCAAAAGTTATATTTCTATGTTTAATATTTTTAAATAAATTGTCGTGTTCAAATAGATGACTTTGGTCGACTAATTCATCCAAAAGTCATATTTCTAAGCCTAATATTTTTAAATAAATTATCATGTTCCTATAGGTTACTCTGATCAACTAATTCATCCAAAAATTATATTTCTAAGCCTAATATTTTTAAATAAATAGTTATGTTCAATTGGGTGACTTTTATCGACGCAGCTATCCAAAAGTCATACTTCTAAGTCCGATATTTTTAAATAAATTTCAAAATTTTTATCTTTGGTTTAGCGAGTAAAATCTGAGGTAACGAGCTTTTGAATTTCTTAATTAGCTTTCAGTATTAGAAAATTGGAAGAATTACGGGCTGAGAATGCGTTGACTCCTGAGAGACATGGCTATTGAAATCCATTAAGCCGCGTTTCTATTGACCAATTCTGATCAGCAAGTTGTTCAATCGAAAGACTTATATTTCTCTCGTCCTTCAAAATTTTGCTATTTTAAGCAAAAGCTGATGACATTAAGATGATTTTTTAAGCAATCTAGAAAATAACAGCTCTAAAAATAGTCCGAAATTTAGGTTCTTTGTAACAATAATTCAAAATAAAATTCTTCGTAACTACTTAGAGAACCTAAATCTACACCAAATCAATATCCAAATTCTAGTTTTAATATAATATAGACAAATTCAATATGGATCTTTCAATGGTCCATACGAGCTATACCGAATAACTCAGAATTCACGTCATGTAAACGCGGCTTTAGCGAAGGAGCGAAAACATCGAGCAATTCTATAGGAAAATACACGTAAATTAAACACAACGACGCCATCCTGTGTGAATCCATCATACTAAATAATTCGCACTATTCGCGAATGTTATCAGACGTAGTCACTACAATTACCAGACTATAGTTATTTCCCTCACGGATCTAACGAGTGTCAGTGGCTTCGTTTGAAATTGCCCACAAAGGCGCAAACGTTTGAATAAAAGCGCTGGTACAACGGATGAAAGTCCGAGTAAAGTCTATTTCTACAGGTTCGAATCGAAGGGAATTAAGCTGGTCCGTGGAAAAAGGATCGGAATTATCTTGCTCGTGTGAGTGCTCGTACAGGAAGCCCCGTGGCTGCCGCCATCGGCATCGCCGCAACGCAGACGGCCCCATTTATTATTCTATTAAATTCGTAGTTTCCCATCGGGGGCCCACCCCTGCCCGGAGCTATCTCTCACTCATGACTTAATGCGATATTCATACCGCGAGAGGAAAGGGAAGCAACTTGGGGTCCGGTCCATATGCTGGCTCGTAATTAAGTCGGGCACCCGTTAGATCTTCCGACTTTTTTCTTCTATTTCTCTTTTTTTTCTCTCACGCGCGCGACGTCCATGATAAAGTGGCACGATGTTATCTTCCTCCGCGCAGAGGTTGCCTATGATGGTCATGGAAATCGAGTGATAAGGATTATAACGTTTGATCCGAACTAGGGGAATTCTGGTGTATGTAGGTGGCGTCCCGAGAGTTGCGTTATCGAGGAGGTTTTTATTGCGGTTGGAAATTTTTCGTCGTTGTGAAATTCTTTGTGTATACATTTGGTACATGTGTGAAACGTTGTGTTAATTTTCGTTGAAGATTCTTTACGCTTGCGAACACTGTAAAATCTAATTGGTAAAATAGATTGAAATTATTGGCGAATTATTAATAATTATTCGACAATTTTTAATACCTTATTTAATTTTCGTCATCGTTGTGAAATTCTTTGTGTATATATTTGGTACACGTGTGAAACGTTGTGTTAATTTTCGTTGAAGACTCTTTACGCTTGCGAACACGGTAAAATCTAATTGGTCAAAAAGATTGAAATTATTGGCGAATTATTAATAATTATTCGATAATTTTTAATACCTTATTTAATTTTCGTTATCTATATTTCATTTCTGAATATTTTATTTATTTATTTTATATGAATCGATTTGTGTAAATATTTAGAAATCGTAAATACTTTGAGAAGATAGGATAGTTACGATAATTACTCTGTTGTACTGAATTTTGTGGCAAGATCTGGGCAAAGATAATCGATTTTCAAGTGACGTGTATTAATGCTATCGTATATTGAGGAGTGAATTAAGTTGACGGATGGGTGAAATTATTCGAGTAACACTAGTTATCGATATTCGTAATTATAGTACTCATAGGAATGCTGTTTAATACAGTACCACTTAAATAGCGAATTGTGCAATGAATATTGATTACGACTTGCGAATAGCAAACGAAATATCGTAATTATATATCTAAACGTATTTACAAAATTTATGTTTATTGTATTAATTCGTACGTAAACAGCGTTACATAAAATATATATTACGTTAATATAACTCTAAAATGAATATATGTACCATTACCCTGATGATTAAATAAGATTTAAAATAAAAAAAGATAATTCACCGATATTTCCTAATTTCAGCAATCTATTCGCAGAAACATTTAACTCTAGAACTATACATACATCAACGTGTAATATAACATAGCACAATAGCATGTATCATAACAGGCATAATGTACACATGATATATTCTAAAATGGCAACAAATAGATACGTGTAATTACATTTTCATATAATTTTAAATATTTTAAAAAATTGTAGTGTTTAAATAAATTGAAAATAAAATATAAGAAATAGCTATATTTTCAATAATGTACTTGTATATAAATATAATGATATATTTCTAATAACCATAGAAACAAAAATCTGATGTAGAACCATCTGTCTTATCAATTCTGATAAGAGAAACAAAGTACACCTGAAACTGAACTATCTCGTTCCCCAGCTTCTCAATAATTTACAATAATTAATTCCCAATTTTCCTGCCTCTTATTAAATCGTTATAATAAATAACCCTTAATCCCTTATCCCTTAATCCCCACCAAAAAGAAATCCACGAACGACCCATCAGAGTCCACAATAATAAACGCCTTTAATAACACAAGTTAATAATTTAATTAATTTAATTAAACCGCGAACAGGTGGGAATAGACGTTAAGCGCTTTTTCACGGCCTTTTAACGACGTCTCTCGCCACGTAAATTTCGCGAAACGCGGAATTTATTTATTTCCCTCGCGGAAAAGAGGGACTAACATGCAAAACGAGGGAGAAAACGGGAATGACAGAGTGTAACCGTGTAAAATGAGCGCGCGTGTAATATTAATTTCCACTGGCAGCCAAACGATTCTCATCAGCGTAGCTGTCCCGCAAAGGAGCAAGCCGGCATATAGGTCTGTGGAGTAACACCTAAATTAATAATTGCCAGTTCCCCACGGTAATTATGTGTGCACGCTCTAGTCGAGCAGGTAGGCGGGGGCGTGCAGGTAATTGCACACACGTGTGTACCTTCTCCAGCATGAACAGGGACGGATCTATACCTGCTATAATTGGGCTACATCGGCCCCGTTTACCGTGAAACCATCAAAGGTCACTGCTAGGCTTCTATCGTGAGAAGTATCGGCCTGATCGAATGCGCTCTTTGCCTCTGCCCTGGCCGAAATTTCGTTGAACTTTCAGGAGAAAGTTTGCAAATGGCACTCTTTTTATATTTCTTAGACTGGGGATTGGAGGCTTGTACTTGGAATCAGAAGAGATACTAGAATTATGGGGTGGAAACGCGGTACAAATATATTGAGGTATGACACACTATAGAAGACAGAGGTGCATCGTTGCATTCCAATATGAAACTTCGTAAAATCTCGAAGTTGAAAGCTTGCAAACACAGTACATACAAAAATACCTCATCTAGATTCTTATTCAAGATTGAAGAGACAAACAATTTCTCTCCAATCACCGATTATTATATTCTTCCTCTCTCCACTGTCAAGAATTTAGGATCAAAAGAAAAGGGTAAAGTCTCGAATTTTTAAAATCCAAAATTTTCTTGGAACTCGAGATCCTTTGATGGAGAACATAACCTCAACTAAGGTAAAAAGAAATCACAGTACAAATATATAGAGATATGACACACTATAGAAGACAGAGGTGCATCGTTGCATTGCAATATGAAACTTCGTAAAATCTCGAAGTTGAAAGCTTGCAAACATTACATACAAAAATACCTCATCTAGATTCTTATTCAAGATTGAAGAGACAAAAAATTTCTCTCCAATCACCGATTATTATATTCTTCCTCTCTCCACTGTCAAGAATTTAGGATCATAGAAGAAAAGGGTAAAGCCACGAATTTTTAAAATTTATAATTTTCTTGGATTTCGAGGTCCTTTGATGAAGAACATAACCTCAACGAAGGCAAAAAGAAATCACAGTAAATCAACAGACCTATCTGTGTATAGAAATGCACATCAATTGCTTCTATTCTTTAGCACATTAATATATTTAAATATAAATATTTAAATAATGATAACAACTCGTAATAAACTATTTTAAATAAAAAGATTGACACTATCTAGAAAATTCTTCTCCTTTTCTTTCTCTCTCACTTTTATTAACACATGTTTTCTCTTAGACGATTCTCACGTAACTGTTTTATTCTGGCACATTCTTTCAAACATCATTCATATTAGACTGCACTCGCGCATATTGCATTTATATTTATAAATCGAGATATTTTTATATTTTGCTTAAAAATATATTCGATTCAGTATAGTAACTATTACTTTCTGCGTCTTTGTTTTATGTCCATTGTGTAATTATTTCTTCATTTTGTGTTTGCAAAAAGGGAAAAGATAATTCTCTGAAAGATTAGCAATTATTCTATCGGATTAAATTATTGCTTGCTTTTACTCTAGGAGAAAAATTTTTTAAAAGATCGATTTATACTTGCACAAAAAATGATTATAGAGCTGTTACGTTTACTTAAACCTAACGAAAATTATTCCTCGATCGAGATATTAAATTTCAAGTAAAGCAGTATTTTTAATAGGATTTGATCAGTCGCAATGCTCGATTCTAGATCATCAACGATGCGATCGATTAAATCAGTTTCACTTATTCTACCTCATTCCCATTTACACATATGAAACCAACACTCACGCTATCCAAACATACCTAAACAAGAACGCAAGAAATCCCTCATCCCGAATACAATCAAACACTCGAACCCAACACCCATGACACCCAAAACGCGTCCCATAAAATCACTTCGATAACTCATACACGACTCACACTTAGGGTAGCCTAATTGGCCGTTCTTTATCAGCGGACCTCCCTCCCGGAGTCCGCTGCATCCTCATCCAACCCCATCCCCGATCGCAATAGTTTTGGGGCTCAAGAACGAGCCAGCCGGCTTCGGCATAAGGCACGTTTCCCATAATGAATCCGACCGGTAGGTACACGAGTACGCGGCAATGCGAAAGGGGTTAGATTGCAGGGAGGGAGAAAGACAGAGGCAGGAACGATGGTGGACAGCGCGAGTAGCCTCTCTGATGTAACAGGTTCGGTGCATTAGTTTGCCTAAAAGGTTTGCGCCATCAGTCTCTAAATGTCCCTCTGTCGTTCCTCCATCCGCCCTCTCTCTCTCTCCCTGCTCGTACGCGTCGTTTATAATCTCACTTACCCTCTGTCTCCGTTTCGTCGACGCGTCCTCCCGGGAGAAGGAGGGCAAACACGGGGCTGCAGCCAGCGCGAGGATGGCGGCCGCTGTAAATTAAGTGCGTTGCATTAGCGGAATCCAGATGAGTTAGCGCACCGCGTTAATTCGCGCTAATGAACAGGTTATGAAAGTTTAATTGTCGGTTAGCCGGCCGGAAGATCGACGGGGCGGCGGAGCGATGTGCGAGGGCCAGGGTTCACGGAAGTTTAGAGAAATTGGAGGACCGCGTCTGCTCGTGGCCGGAGTTTCCTCTCGGCCGATGCCAGCCGCGTATACGTGTCCGCTTAGCCGCTCTCGATCTACGAACGAGACGTTGAATTTTTAATTGCGCCACCGAGGGCCCACGTTTATGGCCGTGTGTGCGCGACCCCATGTGCTCTCGATCCTTTCGTTACCTCCGGCGCCGGTGCAATTTTAACTTATGGATTTTGCGCCGGTAATACGGCTCGTGTTACCTACTGCTTCGCTATCGTGCACCTCCAAAGAGGAATTTAAAGGTTACGTGCTGGGTAAGAGTTTTAGGGGTGTGTCTCTGCAACGTAACTCGAGAAACTGCAAGGAATTTTTCGACAAGGTAGAGTCTTATAAGGGGTGGTTGCTTTTAATTTAGAGTACTATTATTTTGGATTGGGTTTTATGGTTGGATTTATGTGCAGATAGTCATGGAAGTGGTCAAAATTATCAATATATAAATAATTTTATTAATTATTTTATGTTAAAATAGGTTAAACGAGGTTATGTTTGTGCTGCTATTCAGCACGAGGACTTCAGTAATTCGTGAGATATTTTTGGGATGATATAAATGGAATTAAAAGCACAGATTTTCATTCGCTTTATTTCATGCTGGAACTATAGTCGCTAAAGAAAGAGAGTAAAAATAACGACAACCCCATAAAAGCTTAACTATGGAGAAACTTCTACGTTATTAGCAAGCTTCGTGCTGAATGGATCATCGAAGAGCCACGATCCACAAAATAGCGAAAGACAAAATTTATATTAAGCATATAGAGATATTCTTTGACTAATTTCTCGAATAAACGAGATTTTCTTAAAATGGAATTAGATTATTTTCTATAAGATTAAAACCTTGTTTAAAACCTGGAATTTTTAATATCTCGAAACTATCTTTATATAGTATAACATAATTAAACTCTCGTGGAACTAATTTTATATTAATAACTTTTAAACGAAAATTAGAATAGGTTGGCATACGCTTACTGACAAAAGTTGAGAAACAACGTAATCATTTGAGAATTTTCGTATATTCTCTATCTTCTGGGTCACGCAGCTTTTGTCTTATTTCTTCGATTCAATTTAATTGTGGCCCTTGCACAAGTATGTCCGAAAAATAATTAATTATTTATTGATATATGGAATGTTATTTTATTTTATATTATTTTATATTACTTTTAGTTTCAACCTATGTACCATAAAAGATAGAGAATATACCTAAATTACCAAACGTTGTTTCCTAAATTACAATTACGTTGTTTCTTAACTTCTGTCAGTAAGTGTATTTTTTACTTTAAATTCGAACAATAAACTCGAAGAATGGTGATAAAACGAAAACAAAAATGGAACAGTGACTGTGCCAAAAAATGGAACATTTCCTGTGAAACGACATAAACAAAAGTAACGGCGTACCAAGAAAAGCATTGCTCGCTTTAAATATAGGTAGAATTTCCCTTCGAAACTTCTGTCTCTCCTTTTACCTCTCATTATGTAAGACCGGTACGCGCGAAAGTACGATTTGAAATAGTGCACAGCAGTTTCGCAGCGACGCATGCCTCACCCAAGACCTTGCATCGAAAAACGAACGATCCAAGTGTAAAAAGGTGTTCGTTAGTTGCGCAACGTGCTTTCTATCGTTCTCGTTATTTCATATTATCGATCTAGCAGACATACACGACTAGTTATTCCGTGATTAGCGATCGCGATTTGCGGTCAGAGCAATTGCTCGGACACGCTGGTATACCTTGTACCATTCTTTGCTTTCTCATTTTTCCCTTCACGGTGCACACAGGCCGAGCGTTTTAACGCGCCTGCAGAAACTGCGGAGAAATATTAAGAGGCGAACGCGAGAAAAATATTTTTCAGCTCGTGTAATACGTGCAGCGTGAAATGTTCAGGAATCTTGTATTTTGCAAGTTTCTTATGTTCGTTAACCCGGTTCAGGTGTGGATAGCGTGATTTTTGCGTATGGATGGAGAGGTTGTTTTATTCCTGTTTTAAAGGGAGATAAAATATGTTCGTAATAACGAAAATTTGGTGTATTATAATTATCTGGCATTTCGAAGCTTACAAATTAGCAAGTTAGCAAATAAATACGCTTTTGCAAATGAATGCACAAAATTTGTTTAATTTTATTTAAAAGAGCAAGGTACAATATTTCTGTGCTCGTGCATTCGGTATTTCCTAGGAATTTTACCTTTGATAAACCTAGGAATTTTGTATTTACTAGAAAGGAGAGTGCAAGCCCTTCGGGTCACTGATTTAGTTGAAACTTTGCAAGTTTGTAGATTTAGTAACTCAGTTCAAGAAAATGTACCATTATAAAGGTAACTGCTTGATAGTTTTTCATATTTTTATGGTTAAAGCTTTATTATTCTTAACTAGAGATTTCTTCCGAATAGTTATCGATAGTTATCAAGTGGCAGATTTTTATGGTTAAAGCTTTATTATTCTTAACTAGAGATTTCTTCGAATAGTTATCGATAGTTATCAAGTGGCATTGTGGTCTAACAGCAACATCCGAAGATTGCCATTAGCGTGGGAATTTTCGGATATCGCCATTAGGCCACAATGGCATTTGATAAATATTCGACATAAATCTGTAAGTAAGGCAATAATAAAACTCTAATCATAAATATCTCGAAAACTATCGAGTAGTTGTCCTTATAATGATATATTTTCTTCAACTGGATGACTAAATCTACAAACGTGCAAAGTTTCAACTAAATCTGTGACCCGAAGCACTTGCACTCTCCTTGTAAGCCAATTTATCAGCAGATAATTTATGCAGGTAGATAAAACAGTTTCTGTATTTCAGTTTTAGAGAGAAGATAAAATAATTTTATGTTCGTATAATCAACTTACAGCGTGATATAATTCTTCAAAATTTTATATTTGTTAATCCAGCGCAAGAACAGGTAGCATAATTTTTAAAGATGAATTACAAAAGTGGTTTCGTCGCTATTTTAAAATGAAAAGTAAAATACTTTTTATTCCTGCACTGTAAAAAAATCGACGCATTTATCCAGAATTTTTAAGTTCTAGAATTTTTTAGATATATACTGACCCAATTTATGCACAGTTTATTTAGGATAACTTTCCCAGATGAATAAGACAGCTGCCTCCTTTCTTGGATTTTTGCCAAGTTGTCTTGGACTTTCAAAAATTTCAGAAAAATTTAAAACGTAGAATAAATATTCTCACATCAGCACTTTACTATGACTATCATTTTCATTGGCACTGCGATTAGAATATCACGCCTAAATTAATACAGTTAATAACTTAATAAATACAGCTCGCTACTATTCTCCAAACCAGCAAGAAATAAAACTGTTCCATCCCTCGCAAGCATCCAGAAACCAGCTTTCAAACTTCTACGGTCCCTAATCATTTAACTCACGTGCACCTATCGAACTCGAAAAATTTTCTCATTCATCAATTACCATTACTTTTTGCTCCTGTAATACAATTCTCTAGATATATACTGACCCACTTTATGCACAGTTTATTTAGGATAACTTTTCCAGGTGAATAAGGCAACTACCTCATTTCTTGGACCTTTGCCAAGTAGTCTTGAATTGAATTGAACTGAATTGTCTTTTAAAAATTTCAGAAAAATTTAAGAATAAATATTCTCACTTCAGCACTTTACTATGACTATCATTTTCATTGGCACTGCGATTAGAATATCATACCCAAGTTAATACAGTTAATAACTTAACACTAAACGTACCAAGCGGGGTCAAATGACCCTTTCCAAAATTTATTGTTATTTCTTTCGTTTACCTGATTTTCTGTAAATTCTTATATTACTTGATTTTTTAATTTCTCGCTTTCCATTTTTCTTTTAACTTATTTTTTACCGAGAAAAATTCTTTGCATACCTTATATACCACGAGGGGTCATTTCACCCCTTATGGTGAGAATAGGTATGTGTAAAATACCGGTACGTTTAGTGTTAACCCTTTGCACTCGGCGATTTTATCGTTACAGGAAAATTGTGATTCGAAGACTTTCTGCCATAAAGTCTAGAATATTTTTAAAACGGTAAATAAGAAATCGTATGTAGATTAATAAGTAGAATTATTTTATTTCGATATTCCACGCATCGTTGGCTAATTTTAAATTTGGTATATTAATTAACACCGATCTTCAGAATCTGATTAAATGGTGACCGAGAGTCACCTCTCGAGTGCAAAGGGTTAATAAACACAGCTCACTACTATTCTCCAAACTAGCAAGAAATAAAACTGTTCCATCCCTCGCAAGCATCGAGAAAGCAGCTTCCAAACTTCTAGGGTCCCTAATCACTTAACTCGCGTGCACCTACCGAACTCGAAAAATGTTCTCATTCATCAATTACCATCCACCACGGGCCTATCTTCTCCAGCAGGAGCAGTGAAAAAAGCAAGCTGGGTGTACTCTGATTATTCGTCATGCAGCGACGGTAACTCATGTTCTCCAACTGGCTTCACAATTTGCATCTCTCACTGTCAAAGCAGGCAACGAGATTCCCGAGCGAAACGAGCAGACCTCCTCAATCTTGTCTTACCACTACGAATCCTAGACAGTGGCGGCTCTGTGCGTTCCCGGTGTTTCTGCTTGGTTTCACTTCTCAGGATTTCCTGTTTCCTGCAACGTGGATGACCCTACGGGGCCGCGGTCGCAGCTGTAACACAGCCATGGTAGCACAGCCATGCTCGCGAGGCTGATCCGCGAACCGTGGCCGCGTAATGCGAGGGGAAAGAAAGAAAATGAGGGAACGACGTGGAATCGCGACGAGGAAACGGAGAATTCAGGAAAATTCCAGAAAATTGAGGGAATCCACGGTTTTTCATCATTCGCTCGTCATTCGGATCTAGAGTTTCCTTGACTGCTGCTTTGAAATGGTTCCTTGATCGTGGACGAGGTGTATGGCTGCCTTGGTGGAGTTGGTTTCATGGGTGAGAGACGGTGAGGCATGGGTGTGAATGCGTATGGTCGAGTGACGGCGTGAGTGCTGATATGTGGTGTAAGGATGTTTGTTTCGTGTGCTGGAGAACAATAGCGATGAGAGAAAGAGCGAGTATACGTTGTTAGTGAAAGACAAAGAGTATTAGAGAGATAGAGAAGTACAGTGTAGATAATTATAATTATTAGCTTCATATATCTATTTTGTAATTAATAGTGATTGTAGTAGTTTATAATTGTATTTATTATCGTCCAATTTACTCGCAGCTCTTTATTTTTGTGTCAGCTGTGGTATTTCCTTGAATTTCCTTGATTTTTTGTTAGGAGAATCGAGGATCTTATTCGGTGGTTTCGGTTTCAATTTATATTAGCTTGAAAGTCAGTCGTGAATGATGGTTTAGAATTGGATCGTAATTGTTGCCTCTTTTATTTCGTGTTATCAATGGTATTTTATTTATTGTTAGTGTTTCCTTTCCCCTTTTTTTGAGAGTGAGAAGAATAAAATTGAGAATCCTGTTTAGTTGGTAGACTTTAGTTACTTCTTTGTTGGAGAATTTATCATAAATATTAACACGATTCACGTTT
Organism: Eufriesea mexicana; assembly: GCF_001483705.2. NCBI lineage: Eukaryota > Metazoa > Arthropoda > Insecta > Hymenoptera > Apidae > Eufriesea > Eufriesea mexicana. The sequence goes on from NW_016918457.1 coordinate 352,770, forward strand.
TCCTTTTTGGTTATTCCTTAATTGGATTAAAACTGTTGTTTATGGAACAAATATCGTGGTTGACTTTTTCAACTAGCAATGGTATATTTTATTTTATTTTTATATTATATCAATATTTAATGTATTACTACATAATATTTAATTATTATTAAATAATAATATAATTATATATTTATATTATATTAATTATATTATTAAATAAAATTGGGAATACTATTTAGTTGGTGGATTTAGTTACTTCTTTGTTGGAGAAATTAATCATAAATATTCACACGATCCACGTCTTCCTTTTTGATTATTCTTTAATTGGATTAAAACTATTATTCATGGAATAAATATCGTGGTTGACTTTTCCTTTTCCAACTAGTAATGGCATATTTTATTTTATTTCTATTTACTCGTTTATTTATTTAAGGAAGCCTTTTCCTTGACGACTGTTTAGCTGAAGATCCAAGTATAAATATTTATGGTGTACACCATTTCGTTCCATGGGTATTCTTAATTGGATTGAAGTAAATATTTAATCGTAGAGAAAAATTTTCTCTATTTGCAGTAGAAGTTTGTTTTATTTCTCTCACAAAAAGAATTACGAATTTTATTTATTTGTTATTAAGATTCACAATTCCCACAAATAAAATTTCTACATTACTTCAGTCGCGAATTCTAGATTCATACAAGTATTACCTAAACTATTATCCATTAAAAAAATTAAACAATTCCATTAAAATATCGTAAAATAAATTTCCCACGAATGAAACATCTATCACGAAACATCCAGACTCAACAAAATAAATAAATAAATAAAAGATCTATATATAGACAAGAAATTAAAAGAAATATCTCGATTCCATTTCCCATTTCTCCAGCCAAAGCTCTACAAAGGCTTGTTTAATCCCTGGATCTCGTTGACAACGAGCGTTTATTGTTTTACACGTTCGAGAAAGCTGTAGAAGTGGCTGAATATAGCCGAATGGGCTAATTAAAACAAACAGCCAGGGGAAAATTAGGTTTAACGAGCTCTGTCACTACGTTTGAAGGGGCCATGGAAAAGGCCGATAAAAGGAAGTAGCAGAACGTGCCGGGAGAAACTACAAGATGGCACTTTTCTCTGATCATAAAGGTCTCATTGAACGCGAGCCTCCTTTGAACCGTATGCTCACAGCTGTCGACTCGTGGCGGTAATTAACAGATTAGTTAATTGATTGCTTGCCTCTCCGATGCCGCGTAGAACTTTTTTCACGCTCGGGATTGTTAAGGGTATCGTGAATGAGCTCGTGACGACATTCATTCCAGGAATCTTGTGTTTCCTCTAATTGCGCCAATCATTCAGTTTCTCTCTCCATATGTCTTTATTTGATAATATCTGTCTGGTAACGGGGGATTCTGAACGTTCAGTTGGGGTTGAAAAATTCGCGAAAGAACAAAAACATTGAACACTTCCAAGATCAGCTGAAGATCTAGTACGAAGAATTTTATTTTAAAAACATGGTCGTATTATTCCTAGAACTTGTACAATTCGTCATGGCAGTATGATGATAACTTAAATAAAATATTTCGCTAACAATAATTTGCAGAAATAGACATAGCAAGGTAGAAATTGAATATTTGCAATAGAAATAATTATATTTAATACAAGTTTTGGAATAATTTACAGCAAATTTGTATTACTTGTGGTGCTTCTATAATAATAGCAAATTTCAAATATTCCACTAAGTTGCAGAAATTAGCAAAGGGATGCGAATATTGAATTTTTTCAGTAAAAGTAATATTTTAAAAACATGGTCGTATTATTCAGAGAACTTGTATTATTTGTCATTGTAGTATAACGATAATTTAAATAAAATATTTTGCCAACAATAATTTGCGAAAATTGGCATAGCAAGGTGAAAATTGAATATTTGCAATAGAAACAATTATATACCAAAGAATCTAATAATTTAATACAGGTTTTGGAATAGTTTGCAGCAAATTTGTATTATTTGTGCTATTTCTATAATAATAGCGAATTCCAAATATTCCACTAAATTGCAGAAATTAGCAAAGGGATGCGAATATTGAATTTTTCCAATAAAAATAATATTTTAAAAAGATGTTTGTATTATTTGGAAAATTTGTAATATTCCTCATTGTATAATAAAATATTTCGCTAACGATAATTTGCAGAAACAGGCATAGCAAAATGAAAATTGAATATTTGCAATAGAAACAATTATATACCATAGAATCTGATAATTTAATACAGGTTTTGGAATAATTTGCAGCAAATTTGTATCATTTGTGCTATTTCTATAATAATAGCAAATTTCAAATATTCCACCAAGTTGCAGAAATTAGCAAAGAGCTGCGAATATTGAATTTTTCCAGTGAAAATAATCTCACAGCACAGAATCTGATAATTCCCATCTGATTTATAAATAATTGGCAGCGAACTCGCGTTATCGCGATATCGACATAATCCCAGCGTATCTAAAATATCCCACTAAGCTGCAGAATCGGATACAGTGCGTAGCAAATTTGTAAATACCATTCAACGTATCTCCATAATAACAGTATCGATCGAAAATATTTCACTGGGCTGCAGAAATTACCACAGTGAAACGAATACCAGATATTTTCGACAGGAATAATTCCACGGCCCTGATAATTGCTAACAAACTTGCACGAGCGTGATATCCCTATAATAACAGTATATCTAAACTATTTCACTAAGCTGCAGAAATTGGCACATACACATCTGCAGAATAAAATACCGATCAGTCGATCAAAATAATTCCATGCTATAGAATCTCGAAATTTCATAACGGTCTAAAAACAATCATCGCGTCATAATCATTTAATAAAATAATAAAAAGAATTCGCAAACTTTTGACCGATTTTTATAAGATAATAATTCGTCGAGAGATCAAGGGTTAAAATAATCCGGGAATTTAAGCAATTATCCCGATTTCTATGAAATTCCGTGCAACGAAAACAAAGACACTCTCGTTAACTTTTTCTAGAAGAAAAACCAGCCATTCAGCCGAGTGTGAATCACCTGTAGCACCTTTCCTCCTCGACGTTCGATCATTTCGTCCCGGAACCGATCCGTGTGGCTCTTATCCTCGAGTTCGTCCCACTTTTCCACGCGATTGCTTAATCCAGGAGGTCGAAACTCCATCCTCGTCGAAACCTCCATACACTGTTCCATCGTTCGATCGTTACGCTCCTCCTCGATAATCGCAGGCAGATAAATCCTGAGGAGCAGGCGAACACGAAAACGGCCGATCGAGAAATGAAAGCTCGGATGAGGCGCGGTTCGATTGGAAAATTTTCGATGATAACCGGTGTCCAAGGGTTTAAAACGCCTTCGTATTAAGGGAACGAGCTCTACGTGCAATTACGTCTCCATCAGACTCGTGTCTAGGTGCTGGTCTAACAACTCGAGGTAGGGTGATCCGAGTAACGACGAGTTTACGCTGATCGTGTTCCGAGAGGAACTGGAAGAATGGGATCTCGTGGATAATAATTCCTAGGCAAATTGGGTACCCTGTTTTCGAATTTTTGCGATTTCTGGTATGCTTGAAGCGAGCTGGTTCTTTTGATGAATTTTCAGCGGAATTTTTTAAGGATTTCTATTAATTTGTTTCTGTTTTGGATACGATATTTTTGTTCCTATTTTTCTTTGTTTTTGTTGTTTAGAATTGCTTGAATTATCGTAATGGTTAAACTGTCTGTTTTAGGGTAGTATTTTATTTATGGAATTTTTGTTTAGTACCTCATCATCGTCATGATGTTGGGTATATACTTAGCATAAAATTTGCTACAATAGATTTATTACCTATTTATTCCACTTTAACCGTGTTACTCTACTCAATTCTTTCTGGATATTAAAATTAAAAATTAAAAGGTCACAAATGAGAATAAATTTTATTCATACCTATTGATACCTATTGATACCTTTTCAATAATGTTATTCTTCTCAATCCTTCCAGGATATTAAAATTAATAATTAAGAGGTCATAAGTAAGAATAAAGTTTATTACCTATTTATTCCTTTTCAATAATGTTATTCTTCTCAACCCTTTCAGGATATTAAAATTACAAATTAAAAGATCATAAATAAGCATAAATTTTACTATCTATTCATTCCTCTTTAACAATATTATTTCTTTCAACCC
>NW_016918457.1:357035-357441 GCF_001483705.2 Eufriesea mexicana
ACGAGATTAAAGTTAAAAATTAAAAATTAAAAGATCATAAATAACCAGAAATTTAAGTTACCATATGTTAATTTTGATTGAAAGTAACTGTTGGACAAAGAAAAAGAAATATTCGTTAATTCTATGAAAAGATAATATTCGTGAACAGAATACGAATGGTAGAATACTGGTAATTTATTACCGATATAACAAGGGTAATAAATACGTCATGACTCCCTTAGCCATTTTATATATCCGCTACCATTCTTCTCTGCAACCGCAAGTGCTATGATTTTAACGTAACACGTACCTACGATACGTGACTGGTCCACCTTGTAATAAAGCGATCTTTACAACCCTTACCGGTGCTGATCACCAGACAAACCGCAGGTAGCAATCAACCTGTACGAAGGAAAAGTAACGAAGG
>NW_016918457.1:357463-373927 GCF_001483705.2 Eufriesea mexicana
GGTGGCATTAACCGAGCTGCAACGACTCGAGAAGTCAAAGGAAACTTGCAGCTGTTTCTGGAAATTTTGCGGTTTGTATGAAAGCGAAGTGGAAGCAGTGAACCGCGAATATTGTAATTATTGAAAAGATCACTTGCGTTGAGAGCTTGTGCAATACCGGTCACTTTCGATTTCTAAGTTTTATACATAATTGAGTCAATTTTAATATAATATTACCTCAGAAATTTAAGAAATTTACTGTTCAATTTATTATATACAGAATACTATATAATATTACATTAATTTTTGTATTTAAATTATTTTTAAAGATGTGTTTTAATAGAGATAAAATAAATTTATTATATATCATAACGATATTGGTTATTTTTAATTTGTAAAGTTTATTATAAATTAAAATTTGTAATCGAGTTACTGTTAGATGCGAATTTTAGTAATTCTTTGTAGAAATAAAATTATCTACGAAAATTATTTTATTTATTATTTATACTATAGTAATTATAATACAAATCGAGAATAGACCCTGTTTCTTTTTATATTTTCCCTTGAAATCATTTTAGACGTGGACCTTAACTTTTATTCTCTATGAATACTCAGAAATAAAATACTCCACTAGGTATGCAGTGCTATTCTAGTACTCTCTGATTCACTTTTTTAAAGAGTATAACTACAGACTCTATTTGAATGTTTCTAGAGATGGAATATAACAAAAATGATCCAATATTATAATCTCTTGCATAATTTATAGCATTACAAACTAAACACCGTTCATCTCTACCAATTCCATTTTATATAAATAAAAAATTTATATAATATAAACACAATATTATTTAATATCCTCATTTGCATCCTCATGTTCATCCACCTTTTCTTTCTCCTTTTAGATTATAGTGATATTAACCTAATTAATTTAAAATATAATTTAATAATAATAATAATTTAACATAATTTATAACACTATAAAGTAAAGATCATGCATCTCTACCAATTTTATTTTACGTAAATAAAAAATTTATATAATACCAATACAATATTATTTAATATGCTCATTTGCATCCTCATGTTCATCCACCTTTTCTTTCTTCTTCTAAATTATAGTGATATTAACTTAATCTGCTATTCTATTCGCTTACTATTAAATTTACAAATTGTTTGAAATAATTTTCGAAATTGCATATGAATTTTCTCGTATTGTTTTTGAGAATAATGCGAAGCTATGTGCTCCACGAAGTGAAATTCTGAATCATTTTAATTACTCTAGTCAACCAGCTTGCGTCATAGTACTTAATACGGTGTTCCCTCGATTTTTAATGGGAAAGCAATCGTGAAATTTATATTTGTACGCTACGCAATTACAATGTAATGAAGACTAAAGTCCGATTGCTGATGCATTCCAGATAATTAACCGTAATTCCACGACTTTGAAGATTTAACTGAAACTGCATACGAGAAAGAGAGGGTAATCCCAAGTGATAAAAAGTAGAAGAGAGTCGAAAATTGCCTTCAAAAATTGTTAAATAAATTATTTCTCCACGAACTTTTTATTTCATTGTATAGTACATAGTATATTTTATTGTATAATGAAATATATGCGATTTTTAATACTCTTCTCTATCACAAAGAATATAATAATGTTTGAAATTCAAAAAATCTAACGTTTTTCAACTTAGACCAAAAAGAAGTCGATACAAAATTTTTCATTAAATTATACATATTTTTATTTTAATTCCTAATTATTTTTAATTATACACATCAGTGTTATTGATCTACTCAGTTTTAAAGTATCAATTGAACTGAATATTATTATTAATAATTTAATTACGTTGTATAATGTACAATTAATTCCCCATTAACGAGTAACTTATAACCATATGTTATAGTTCAAGAATATCATTCCATAATTCAGAATATTATACCTTCCTCCTCAATTCTCTACTTCTATTCATAGCAAATATTTTATCAGGGTCTATTCAACGACAAGTAATGCATGATGGATAATTATTTATTTATATCTACAAGAATGAACAACATAAAAATTTCTTTATGCAAAGACTAAAAGAGATTTTCTTGGTAAACTTGTTTCGTTACATTCCTTGCTTCCTCTCCTTATTCTTTATAATTTACAATATCTTCTGTACAATCTTAAAACATAAAGATTATCACTGAGAATATATCATTAGTAACGGTAATCTAACCTCCAAAGAATTTTTTAAATTCTCTTCTCACCTCCCGCCGATGCAATTTTTAGTTACTGCGCAAGACCGGAGAAATGGGCGCGTAATTTAAAATCGAAAGAATTTAAGAATTTAAGTATCACAGTTTCCTTCCAGTTTATCGCGAAATTTCAAAGAAAAGGAGGAAGAAAGTGCCCACAAACAAGTCAATAACGATATAGAAGAGTTTTAAACGGAAATGAACCGCGAAGATTAAATATGGTGTACAATTTTCTAACCTAGTATTGTACAATTACAAAAAATCATCACTAAGCCTACAATATCATCGGTAACTAAAATCCAATCATCAATAAACCCCTTAAATCGCATTTACATTCTCAATCGATGCAATTCCTAGCTGTTACGCAAGAACGAGAAAATGGGCGGGAAATTTAAAATCGCTTCGCATTAAATTTAACTATCACAGTTTCCTTCGCGTTTATCGCGAAATTTCAAAGAAAAGGAGGAAGAAAATGGACGCAAACAAGCGAATGATGGTAAATGAGCGTTTTAAATGGAAACAGGCAGAAAAGGTTAAATCATCGCCGGCCTCGGTTCTCAACGAAACGTGGCAGCATTGAAATAATGTTTCTCGCTTAATCAACGTTTACTGGCTTGCGTTATTCGCTCGTTAAAAACACGAGGAAAAGCGATAAAGCGTCGTTCACGGGCCGCGGAAGCCTTCAGACGCAATTTCGTCGCGAAGGAGCAACGCTAACCCGCATGAATATTAAATTCTTCCGCCGACAAAGAGCTCAGTGTTCAATGTGGCCGCTCGTATACGCCTAATAACGCGCTCCCTATAAAGCAATAAATGTCGTAACTGGGTTAACACTGCCGCGATCATAGAGAAAACCGATCTACACTGGGGGTATTCCTGGAATGTTACCCCATTTTTAAATTATTGGTACGAACGCGAGACTCCTTTCTGAATAATTAAATGTTAAATTAAATTCGAAATTGTTGATTTCTTTGTTGTGGAAAATTGTAGAGAAATAGTTACAATCCTTTCAGTAGTATTAATTATTATTAATAAATAATAATAAATTCTATTTCAGCCCTTTAAATGTTATTATTGTTTGATATAATTAGTAAAATTTATTGCCCATGATCTGTTTAAAATATGACTAAAATTTAACAAATTTTAACGATAATAATTATATTTCAATTTATTTTTTTAATTCTTTAATATTTTGTTATGTTTTGGAGAGGTTTTAGAAAATCTTTATTTGAGAAACAGGAGTTAAATAAAAGATAAAATAAGATAAATTAATTCAAATTCAAATTTGAACTTTTTCGTAGTATGTAGTATAGTATGAGTATAGTATGAGGTATTTTTGTGTAGTATGAGTAGTATGAGGGTTCTAAAAGTAAATAAGTAAATGAATTCACTCCATTCTATAATTACTGAATAATAATAATTATTAATAAGCGAATAAAATGAAAAATTGAGAAAACCGAAGATTATATGAAATCTTGAATGAAAAATGATTTTGTATAAAACAACTGTCTCCTATTATTCATTATCCACGTCATAACTATGTTCTAAAAATTGTTCTAGTATAATTAATGCAACAATAAAAATAGTATCGAGATATCAGAGATAAAAATACGAAAGATCTGCGAAGATAGCATTTTCCATTGTATTTAAAATCGCCATTCTAGCATTACGAGAAATACCTTCGATTGCACACGCGCCTCTGATTCCATGGAAACATTCCTCTGCTATGTCAAGCACGTTTCTTTGTTGACATTTCCCTCAGTGGGAAATACAAACAACCCCTTTCTATCCCTCGATGCGGATACGAGGGTGGGATAACTTACTGCGTAAACTTCGTCGATCCTTCGATCTCGAAGGGTGCAAACCACACATGCGAGAAGTTCTAGAGGAGTTCTTTGCATCAATATGGATGAAACAGATGGTTCCTGTTTGATCCTATTCGCAATTTATTAGAATCAGATATTTCCAAATTGTTACACACACCCTTCATTTAATATAAGAAAATATTATTCGATTAGACAAACAGTAATATCGTTTTATTATAAATTTTATAATGATTATTATTATATATTTTATTATTACTTTTATTATAAAATAAGTGTGATTTTCAAACAAAAAACGAAAAATTATTTGGAAATAAATTGAACAATCGAATACATTGAAAGATAAAAGTATAAAATAAAACAACACAATATAAACATATAATAAAAGAAAATGTCGAATAAAATATTTTTATTAATATTTCTATTAATATTTTCGTAATGAATAATGATAAATTTCAAAATTAATAATTTCCCTCCAAGTTTCCTTTATTTGGGAATCAAATTTGCACTGTAATTTGAAGATATAAAATAGAAATAAAGTATCGTGAAATAATAAACCGATTTTCATGGCTTATTAGAGAAAAGGGAATTGTTAATGTGCAGTTTGAGATGAATTTACACGCATATCAACCTGTTACACAAACACGAAAGGTCTCTGCCCCAAGACCTCTAAATTCCCAGAAAAGTCCCTTTTCAGAAGTACTAAATCCCCGGCTGATCTTTGATCTCGGCACATTTAATCTTGCAAGGAATTCGGCACAAGAAACCTGTTCCTTTTTTTCCTTTTTGCTCTACTCTCCCTCTCTTCTTCCGTTTCCGACCCGTGTCAAGGAAAGGATCTTTTCAACGACTTTTTAGAAATTTCTCCGCGCTCCTTTTCCAGGTGAGTCACAAGGAAAATAAGATAAACCTATCACGACGTGCCTTTCGTTTCCGAGAACTTTATACGTCGATACATGAACTCTTTTTTGAACTTTATACAGCTTGCTAATACCTTAAATTTTCAAGATAGAAATAGAAAATAGTCCTAGACAAAATTTACTTCAACTAACGCGTGGGAACTTCTTAAAAGCTAAGTAGGCAATTATACTAAATACATATTTGAATATTCAGTGCCTAAATAGCTAATATTTAGTTAGAGTGCTTAGATTTTAAATATACAACTGCAGTATCTAAATGTTAAATATTTAATTACCGTGTTTAAATATTAAATATTTAATTACCTTGTCTAATTATTAACCCTTTGCACTCGAGAGGCGTCCTTCAGTCGCCATTTGATAAAATTTCGAAGATCGATATTAATTAATATGTCAAATTTAAGAGAATGTAACGATATGAAAGGTATCGAAATTAAATAATTCTACGTGTTATTTGTATAGCAGAAAATCTTTGAACCCTTACTCTTCTTGAATTAAAAAATCGTCGAGTGCAAAGGGTTGAATATTATAATATTATATTATCAAAAGATAATTCGTGGTTCCCTTTTACGTGAAATATATACACACGAATAATTGATAGATATAAATCATTACAAATATTCTCTTGCAGAAGTATCAAAAAATAAATTAAAAAACATTAAAAAATATATAATAATATTAAAAAATAATTGCATCGTATAGGTATTTTACATTTAAAATTTCCAATAGTCTATTTTTCTGTATTATTGTTAAACGTTTATCGATAAAAGAGCAAACTTGAAATTCCTTATCCTTGCAAAAGCTCGATTAAAATCGTTAAAATTTCTTTCCACATCCTTTCATTCTTGTGTAAATCAATGCACAGAATTCTTACGATGCTTCACGGTAATCTTCATAACGCCTCGTCTGCGGTATCAATTTATTTACTCGGAAATGCTAGCAGAATTGAAAGAAAAAAGTAGATTTTTCTCTAGGATTGGACCGTGAAGGTTATTCAGATGACGGAGAAAGGAACTGTGGCGCCATTGATGAGCCACGAGTACGGTGTATTCACGTGTTCTTACCCTAGCTGGTGATGGAGGTTAATCGTGTGGCGGGGAATTGGAAAAAAATAGCTATTTTCCACTAGACTCAAGTGTGCACGATAAATTACACGAGTTGCGTAAAGATTCCTATTTTTTCTCATAATTTATTGTTACAGCACCGTCTAAGATAATCAACGAATATAGACCTTCGTCATTTTGCATCGTTTCGTGTCGATTAAGAAGGAAATTTATATATTTTGCAAACAAACTGTATAATTTGTAGTCCACGGCTTTTGCACCTTCGTCGCTGTGTATGAGGATTATAGAGGACATCTACTTCTGCTGAAACTTTTCCTTTTACATTTTATACGTTCCAAGAATTTTAGAACGCATAAAATACGAGTGGAGTATAGGGATACTTGGAGGATACATCTCGAAGACAGCGGATGACATGTTATTTATGAACAAATGCGATAAGTAGCATTTTCCAACATTTCGAAATTACGTAAACAGAGGATGACGAGTAGCCTGACATTTTCAAAAATAGTTCTTATATATATAATTTTTATTTTTATATATATATAATACTTCGAATATATTCGAATATAATTCGACTGCTTTCCTTATACAAATTTAATCTTGGTTTAATTGCATCAAAAGCTGTTTGTAATATTACATTAATACAGCTTCCTTGAAAGAATTTAATTGAAACTGGGATATTAAATCAATTCAGACTCAGAAATGCACAAGAGATAATTTCTTGGATTATGTGGCTGATAAAAAGAAGAAAATCAATCATACTCAGTTAGAAACTTCAATCACAATAATTAAAATCCTATTTTGCACTAGACATAGTGTATAATTAAGACGAATAAAATTTCACGAAAGTAAATTGAAATATGAAATTGGATATAATGCAGCATACACTGAATGTAGTATCATTTTACATTAATCAAGCTTTCGAGGAAGCTATATTAATAAATATAAGGAATTTAATTGAAAGTGGAATATAAAATGTATGTCACACATCTATAGGTGCGAATATGTGTAGTTTAGTACATTCTGTTACGTGCTCATTCCTTTTTATTTTTGAATATATATGTGTTGATATAATAAAGGGGCGATGTCTGTAAGAAAGGGATGAGTGGGACAAGTATGCATGGGATGCCAATATCTAATGGTTCAGATTATCGTGATAAACGAGTATGCGTGTAATGATCGAGATGTTGCGTGAATTGTGTATGTTCATGTAATGTATGAAAGTAGAAAGAACAAACCAGAGAGATTGAAAACGAGTATGCGTGTAATGATCGAGATGTTGGGTGAATTGTGTATGTTCATGTAATGTATGAAAGTAGAAAGAACAAACCAGAGAGATTGGGCATAGGTCAGTTGTAATTGAGTTGCAATAGTGAAAATAGGTATGAGCATGTGATTGCGAGAAATTAATTAGATTTATACTTAATATTTGTGTTTCATCATTTTTTTAGAATCAAATAAAGAATTGTTCTTACCGTTATTGATATTTCATCCATCACTAACAACTCGTGTATGAAAATTAAGGACACTCGAATGTAAGAGACTTAATATAACTTGACAGTGAAGGATTCGTGGAAACATGGTCATACTTGAATAAAATCCATCTCATTAATATAATTTGATTAAAAATCTAACCCTTAAATCTTCCCTATTTTGACTCGTAATCTACCCGTCACAGGTTACATCGAGCCTAACATAATATAATATTACTTAACATAATTAATAAAGAATGTAACTCTTCGTCCTCACTATGCCTCAAAATTTATTCGCCCTGGGTTACATCAAACCTAACACAATTTGATTAAAAGTTCAACTTCTTGACAACAACCCTAAAATTTTCTTTATTTTAACTCACAATCTACTCGTCACAGATTACATCAAGCCTAACACAATGTGATAAAGTATTCAACTTTTCGATAACTACCCTAAAATGGTTCCCACTTTGCCTCACAATCTACTCACCCTAGGTTACATCAAACCTAGCACATCATTTCCCCTAACACAATTTAATCGAAAACAAACCTAACATACTATCACATCACCTAACACGATGTGATGAAGATTCCAATTCTTCGACAACTACCCTAAAATTTTCTCTATTTTGATTCACAATCTACTCACAAAGAATTACATCAAACCTAACACAATGTAACGAAGAACTCAAATTTTCGACAACTACCCTAAAATTGTCTACACTATCTAATCTAAAATTGTTTGCCTCACAATCTACTCGCTCTAGGTTACATCAAACCTAGCACATCATTTCCCCTAACACAATTTAATCGAAAACAAACTTAACATAATATCACATCACCTAACACGATGTGACAAAGATTCCAATTCTTCGACAACTACCCTAAAATTTTCTCTATTTTGACTAACAATCTACTCACTCTAGGTTACATCAAACCTAGCACATCATTTCCCCTAACACAATTTAATCGAAAACCCAATTCTTCAACTTATCCTAGAATTTTTCCTACCTTCTCCCACAAAATCTATTCATCCTAGATTACATCAAACCTAACCCAATTTGATCAAAAAATCCAACACTTAGTAACCCCAAAATCTACCTTACCCTGTCCTACAATGCACTTTTCAGGTTATGAACATCAAACCACGAAGGTTTACATCGGTGAAACGATTCCATTCCTAAACGTTATGAAACCCTGTCCTTAAAACGAAAGTGAAACGAATAATACGACAGCCAAATACCTTCTAATGACAATCAAATCTCTTCTTAATCGTTCGAGGAATCGCGCGAGCTTTCTTTGAAGAATCGAGCGGGGAAGGCCCGTGGCGCGGCCACGTGGCGCCCTCTCGCTTTTCGACGGGCCCGCGCCGAGATAGGAAGAACGGAAAGGACTTCGTTCTGGAATTTCTGTGCCGGACATTGTGCAACCGTGCACACTCGAATGGATTGTACGCCTATTACAAGGCGGTACAAGGCATTCGCTTTCATTATGGAAAGTATTTCTGCCTGGGATCAGCCCGTAAAGGGCTATCGTCGCGGTTCCCTTTTCGTCCACGCCCTCGTTCGCCTCTTTAATCGTCAACGCGCTTTCGAAATGTAGCGTGCGAGCACTGCGGGCTCGAAAAATTTTCGAACGATGATTCAGGCCTTCGAGAACCCGCGATAGCAATGGCCATCTAGATGGCTGGAAGAAAGGCGTTGCGAGAAATGGAATGATCGAGAACAAGGATCGAAGGGTTCCTGTCCAAAACTATCTTTGTCGATTTTAGAAAGTTTCCAAGAGACAAAGAAAATATTTTGCCATCTTCAATTTCTTTCTTTAGAACTGGTGAATTTTTGTAAGTATTCGGATAATCGAATGTTTGGATAACAAGTGTTCGATTAATCGAGATCCTGTCATATTATAATTCAGGATACACGTCATTTTATTATTATTATTATTATTATTATTTTATTCATAAACGGACCGTAGCCCATTTACATAAAATTTCACACATAAAAGGAAAACAAACAAATTATACATAATATAACACCGATTGAACGTGCTTATAAACGATTTGTTCAGGAGGAATAGCTATAATCAATAATCATCCGTAATTGTCTTTTGAAAGTTTGTAAAGACCCTTAAAACATCTATACGATTATAAAGACTGTTTGAGTCAGTAATAATACCATAAATTGGATTAATTAATCCGTACGTAGATCTGGACATAGGTATATGAAAACCTGCTCTAGATCTCAATACACGTTCTGGCACATAGAAATTAATTTGCGTAGGAAAAGAGCAGCGATCAATGTGATTATTAATTAAATCAAAGATAAAACTATGGTCAGCTATTCTTCCTCGTGCAAACAATGTTTCACGGTTAACAGTGTTTAACATCGGGGAGAAATAATCAAAAATTGATATTGGGTTATTTAACTTATATGCACGAAACCAGAATTTTTGTCATATCCATTCCATGATGGCGTGAATCCTACTTTTAATAATTAAAATATTATTATTTAAAAATACAAAATATCAAGGTGGTTGAATATCGTCGTTTTTTGAATTAACATATTAATTGAAACGTTCTTAGATGCCACGTGATAGAATGGTAAAATGGTTGACTGTTGGTTAGGCTTTGTAATATTTTGAGGTTGCTAGTTGTGTGTGACGAGGAAAGTGTTGCTGGCATTGTTTGGATTATGCTTGTCCAAACTTCCTGGTTTTCTGCGATACGGATATTCGATGAAGCGAGCAATATTTTTGAAATCGATAAAGTAAAATTTTCCTTGAAGAATTGCAATGAAATCTCTCATAAAATTGAGTGACTCATTATTCAATGACTCATACACAGCAATGTACAGATACTACCTGTTATATTATGAATGAAGAGATATAACATTTTGTTTAAAAAAAGTAACTGATTCTTGAAAACTTCCATATTACTCCATAAATATTGCTGCAAAACAATTATTTGCATCTTGCAGTCTGTATACCAAGCAACTTTTGCAACAGTTTCTTTTCATACTTTTATGTGCTTAGGAGATATTCCTACATTTTCAGTTAAAGCAGACAGAGCAGGAAAATTTGAATGGATTTATTGTGGAAATGATGTGAGATGTGCAGATAGTCTTTCTGTGTCACTATTATCCATTCATGAGTATGAATATGTTCAGTTGTAAAGTACAGTTACTCCTTTCTTCAGAATGGGATCTGATAGTTCGTGTTTTCTTTGATCCAATTTTGTGTGTTCTGAATGTTACACAATATCAGGAAGCTGATTCTAGACTTGCTAACAGAGAGTTATTTCCTCTTTTGATGATTACGCTTATGCAGCTACTTATGCATACGTATGCAATTTACTCCTAGTAGAGAGAAAATGACTCATATATAGAAACATAATTTGAAGTAAAAATGAAATATAGTATATTTGATATGACTACTTTCATTAGAGAAAAGAAATAATAAATATATACTTATCGTATGAATATAGAATATAAGAATGAACGATCTAAAAATTTATTAGGATCCGAGGGTTGGAATGTGACCAAAGGTACGAGATAAATCTACAGGAAATTGATCCAGGACCGGAAATATCTACCTGTGATTTTTAAGGTGTAACACACGTATACGTTTCTCTGTTTAAAGGAATACACCTTTTCTAATTTAAAATTTTATTTCATTATAGTTTCTATTATTAAATATTAAAAAATCCTATATATAGATAATTATTCCTATTGTAAAATATTTATTACTACGCAATCTGCAAGAATTATTAAAATGATTATTTTCCTATATAATCGAAATTTTATTTCATAATTGATAATAATGATCAATATTAATGACTTTTTAGCTGAAATTTTAGTATATTTAATTTAATTTAGTACGCGAAAAAGAATTAAATAATAAATAAAGCATAAATAATGAGAATAATAATAAGAATAAATAAATAAAGTGAAATAATAAATAAAGTAAATACTAAATTCCTATATATTACAATATGGTGATGAATATGGAATGAATATAATGAACATAGCAATGAACAATATGCGATCCTAAAAATTAATAAATGCAATAAACTAACAATATCCCCACTGATGTTCTGTTTTATGTCATTTGATCTTCAAAAAAATATTGGACAGGAAACCAGATTATATGGAAGAGATAATGCCCATACATGGAAATGATACCTTGGATTTGGAAAAACTTCGCGAAATGGCAAAAATCGCCAGTATATACCACAGAGACAGACGGAAATTCGTACGAAATAGAAATCTTTCTCACGTGGTACACGCTGGCCTACACGTTTTCCAATCCGTAAGAAATCATGTTATTACATTCCTAAAAACATCTAGCAAAATTACTTGAAAATGACATAATGATTCGAGTAATTTCAGTTAAAAAAATATATATCTCATATAACAATATAACCTCAAATTTCAGGTTACGAATTCACATACCTATGTATCTGAATATTTAATTGAAACTCGATTCTACATTTTATTTTTACGGTATTTTAGACTTCCGATGTTACTAAACTTATTTGGAAATATCCTGCAATAAATCCGCACAAAATATTCGTACTTCGTATCCCAGGAAACATTGTCACTGTAATTCTAACCTATAACCTATAAAATCCATCCACGAGAACACGTCAGATCTTGCAATATCTCCCCGACAATATATTATCACGCGAAACCTGAAATTGTATTATTTTCCACATTGGTCGTCTGTTTTATCTAGTACGTGAGAGATAATTCGCGGAACGGCGAAAAAGTGTGACAGAAACTCGGCTAAAACGACACGAGCGTGGAATGCGAAAATATTTACGAAACGCAATCGCATTTCTCCCAATAACACAAATATTGGCTGGTGAGTCAAGCCGTTCCTTCTCTTCTTCGTCGATTCACACCCGTACCCGATCCAATTTCGACGTTCGCGTTGCGTTTTATTTTAAATCGTTGTCCGGAGTGTCTAGTTGCGAGCAGGAAGCGCGAATCGAAGGCACACGACGCGACATGCGCATGCGCCTTCCCGGCCGCGTGACCCAATTTCGACCCAACGACTTAGCGAAATGTCGCGGGAATGATTCAACGCTCGCAATGGCCATTGTCGTTTTTATTGTTGTTGTTATGTAATTCGAAACGAGATCTCGACACGCGTCGACATGCATCGCGAAAATGTTGCGTGTCAGCGGACGATTTCTTCGCAGCTTTTTTCTTTTTCCTTTTCTTTTTTTTTTCGCGTTGCAATTCTATACGATTCGGAGATAAGGCCGGGTTCCGTTGTATGTTTAGGTATTTCGTTACGTTTGCACTAGTTTTTCGCGACGGAGTCTTCTTCTAGAGGTGCACATGGTATCAAGAGAATTGTTATCTTACGATTATCGTTGTCCAACCAATGATTTATCGTGGAATAATTTAAAAATAAAATAGAAATACTGAATCGTTAGAAAAATCTTTAGAAGTAATTTTTTACATACAGGAAGTTGATATATAAACTAATCTGACCTAATTAACTAAGCGAACGAGACTGTATTTCTCCTCTAAATAAAATCAGGAAAATATTGTAGAGGAAAATTTTGCAGAATAGTTATTTCTAGTTCTAGTTCGAGCAATCAGTTTATATAAAGAATTGCAATTTGCAACTACATTGATGTTCAAGAATTGCAGCATAGAACGAGGACTCTAAATTTACTGGAATTGGAGAATTATTTATTACAGATTTAAATGTAAAATATTCTGAGACAATAATTAGCTGAGTAAATACTTGAACAATAATTGTGAATTCGAAGATTAATTCGCATCACGAAATAAATTTTATATTCTGGCCTGAATTACTTAAATTTTTATATTGTTAAATTTTCAAATAATAAATTAATCGTTTGATGTGAATTGCCATAAAGCATCTTTCTAATTATAGGAAATTTGTGTAGATTATAGGCCTCTCGATAATAATTTTTCACCACGTCCATCACTACCTGAACAGAAAGCGTCAAGAAGAAGATCAGTCTGTTCCCGATTTGCCTCAAGAAACAAATGTGATTTTCTTTATCTATCCACTGTGCATGCTCGTGAGCATGATATTCGCAGTACTTTGGCTTTCCACGGATATCTTCATGAATGATCCTAGAATTGTTAGTAACTCTATGATGATCACACTTCTTCAAAGTAACTTCTGCTTTCCTGTTCATCCAAATGCAAATAATCTTTACCATCCACTAATTTTTATATTTATTATATTCTGTAACAAATAAATAATATATTTCTTTGTCCCCAAATTATTCAATATTTGTAAAAATTATTTATATTGTCCATCACGTATGTATGCAGGTTCTTATAGGATGCTTCATAGTAGCTGCCTTAATGCTAACATTCGGTATAATCGAAATGAAACACGTAGATATGTATCTTGACTTGAGCAAGATCAGCGACGATGAATTGCTAAAGCACCCCATTTTTATTCACAATTTTATCTTGTGCTTGCTATCGGTGTTCTGCATGTGCATATATCTCATACAAGGTTGGATTTTGATAGATTATTATCTCTGGGTACGTTTGAATTATTCACACTAATTTCAGCTTAACATCTTAACGAAATATAATATATTCGATGTTCGATATTCAAATGTACTCATACGTATAATCGTAATAGGTTAGATAATTATTTTTGTCGCAGATAAGAAAACAGGAAGAAATTAGAGATACCACTGACGATTTACAAGTTTCTGATTCTGAAGAGGAGGAAGATTCTGACTCCGAAGAAGATAGAAAATATAAGAGCAAAGAGAAAGAGACACTCGGTGAATTGGATCCAATCCCCGTCTTGGAAATGTTTCCTTCTGTGACAATGTCAGAGACACTGGTAAGTAACAAATTCTAAAAAAATTCTTCATTTCTATCACTGTATAATTATACCTTGCTATGACATTAATAGTGCAGGAATAAAATATAAATAATTATTTTTATATAAAGTAATTATTTCATTAAAGTTATTTAGTTTTTACCGTACCTTAATTAAATATGTTATTAAATTCGCAAATGTTTCCTTTGTTGCATCGCAGTCGAGATATATCGTGTCTATAAGTCAATCCTCCCGCCATCTGTGGAGCTATCATCTAGTTAGAATCCTACAGAACACTTCCCTACTGTTGATAATGTCACTCAATTTATCCTGAATCACAAATGAGAGCTCATTTATGCTTTAAATCAATATACTATCGTAATCGTTGTTAAGTGATAGATTACTAGCATTTATTCTTTAATTTTAGAAAAATAAAAAATCGCGAAATATGGTAAATGAAATAATATAAAGAATATATTATGATTTCTAGAGTATAGATGAAGAAGATGTTATTTTTTATTGCTGTTTTGTCGATTGGTATAATTATCTAAAACGCAGGAAACAAATGCAACAACCTCTACACGAATTTCAAGTAATTCATGTTATGTAATTTGTTTCGAGATGAACTATAGTTTCGTATACGTATAGAACGTACATTTGTAATAAATTATTCGTAATAAAATATTATTTCATGCAAGATATTTGAATAGAATATATATAATTAGTATAATTGATTAAAACAATAAAGACACATAAATACTCTATAAATAATTAAGGTTCAATAAATTATAATTTATAAAATGAAAAAATTTGAATGATTTCAAGGCAGTTAAACTTACAAAAATCTTCGTTTGCCCTCATGCTCCGATGTATATATTTTCTATGTCGTCTGAACTTGGTATCGTTGCACAATCATGTTGTCCCCGGTTATCGTATTAAATATATCGATATATCCAAATGTCGTCGAATATATTTAACATTTTGTGGATGTAGTTACAGGTTAGAACGAATGCTCGCGAATAAGAATTGATATTTATTCATATGCTAACGCGTATATGTCACTTCACTGTACACGAACAATACTAATGTATTCCCACGAATGTCTAACGGTCAACAGGTTAAGAATGGTTACTAACATGTTAGCGAATATATTTCTGAGTGTTTTAACTATGAACTCGCGTGTAGGTTAGCATGATTTCGCGTCGACGATTGAATAATTTCGCTTGTGATTACTTATACATTTTCTCGTATATTCGTAAGGTTAAGCCCACATTTTCACGACTAGCAGTGTATTTGCGTATACACCTGCGAGTTTCCACGCACATTTTCCCGACTATTATTGCATAAATTTTAACACACATATTCACTACTATTTTTTAAAGTTTCGAATAATCAATTTTTGCTGCGGAAACCGTTGGACAATTTCGCGCGCGTTTGTCTATTTCGTATTGTTAAACCTACTAACTGCGCATGTGTAATCTTTTGTAACTGCTCATGCGTACATTGGAACTATATTATATAATACTGCGCATTTATTTATTTAGAAAAAAATTATAAATATTCATAAATTATTGCAAACTATTTTATTATTTATGTACATGCAGTCATTTATTAATTATAATGTAATTGCTTATTAAATTATAATTACAGATCTGAATTTGAACTCTTACTATATATTTTACTATGTACTTCTACAAATGAAGTATAGAGGACATTCAAGATAAATTTTATTTCACTTGTATTATTATAAATTAAGATACATCGATTATGATAACACTAATTGAAATCTGGAAAATAAAATACAAGTTCAAAAGTAGTATTCACAATATAGAACATTTACACTTTTGCTTATATTTAAAAAAATTAATAGTAAAATAATAAAAGGTAAAATTGAAGATAGTCATTTATTTTTATAATTTGTATTACTTTATGCTGATTATTTTAACAACAGTCGAACTGTCGAACCTTCCTTATCAACAAATGGGAAAGAGGTTTAGAAATAGATTCAGAAGTAGATTTAGAAATTGATTAAAAATTAGACAGAGTTGGTCTATCTTAGACCTTACTGTGCCTTCAGCAACTCCATTTGTATATAATTTAGTTTTAATTCCAACCACTTTAATGTTGCAATTTTATTCTATGCTGA
>NW_016918457.1:373972-427551 GCF_001483705.2 Eufriesea mexicana
CCGATAATGTTGGAAATGATATCAAAATGGCAAGGAGACTATTGTTTCCGAGCATAGACGAGCGCCCTGTGTTTTGACATAAAACAAAAATATGCATTTGATGATACATATATATCTTGTTTCTGAAGATATATCTATGTTCCATTTCGTCTATGGTGTTTATTTATTTTCTATCTTCTCATTTCATATTTGAAACTTTACCAGCAATTCTTGAGATTACTGTTCTGAATCATAGATGGCGGAGGATATCACGAATTTTTGAGATCGATATTTCAGTAATACCATAAATGAAGTACAGAATAGGCCTAGTATGGAATTTTGTGTTGTAGTGAAATGAAATATTAATCTTGAAAAACTCAAAGTACGTATTATATTACGTATTATATTCGATTACTATACTGGTTTTAGAAAGACGCAATAACAGTATAATCTAAACATGGAAACGTTTCTTTGTCAATTATATTTTTTAAATATATAATAATTCTTCAAATACTTTCATAATCCTTGTGTTCTAATGCCTTTAGCGTTGGATGAGCATAGAATAAAAAATAAATGAAATAAAAATAGATGAAGTTATATAAGATAAGAGCTATTTTAATTGTATAGAAGTAACCTTTTTTCAAGGATTGAAGAAAATTACAATACTTAATAGCAATTGAGTAAGAAAAATGATTCATGTTTAAGAGACACATCTCTAATATTAACCCTTGCTTCTATGTCATAGTATGATTTAAACAGTTCTATCTTAATCGCGTGTGACTGAAGAGAAACGTTATTTACGAAATATTCGTAACACATATGGTAAAAATGAAAATTTCATCATTTTCTGTAGAACGGTTTTATTATGATATAATTTCTCACGAACCACAATTTATACGTAACCTAAAGATCATCAACAGAATTGTTAGAAGAAAGGAGAAGATGAAATTACACTTGATGATACAACACGCTAAGTAGAAACGCGAAGTATGATGACAAAGGAATGGTTAGGAAAAAAATTAGAGTGAAAAATGCTAACAATAGAAAAGGAGGGAACGAAAATAAGAAACATGGCGTCGAATGTTTTGACTTGTATTCTTGCATGGTCGTGATGTCTCTTGTGCTCTTCGATAATATCTATTAAAGAAAATGACGCAATACATGTGCTCTCGTAGTTTACCATCGTAAATTCCACCAATGCAAGTATGCGATTTTCTTGACGCTGTGCACCGAGTGAAACTGTATGACGTTACCGAGCAATCGGCAATATGATGTCATTTCAGAGTACGTAGGATCGACGTAAGAGATAACGGAAAGAGTTGTTTGAGGATTTAAGAGATTATCATCGATCAACGCGATAATAAAATTCTTGAAATGTTATTTTCTTTAATTGACTTTTTCGAAGAAATTTATTGCGGAGTTTAAAGGTATAATTTTTAAATATTTCGTAATGGTTTAAAACTTGTAACCTTGACAGTTCGAGAATAATTGAATTCTCAACAATTTCTGTATTCTTAAAATTATTTATTATTTATTTAATGTTTAATTTCGAGGATTTAATTATTGAATTTTGGGTAAAAGATTTAATTGCTTCTCAATTAAAATTAATATCAACTTAATTTGAATGTACCGTGAATATTCTAATTTTATTTTATTTTTTAAACAGGGTTTTCAAAATATATAACGTTTACTGTCATTTACTAAATCAATTAACTATAAAGAAGAAAAAGGAGATAATTATTTTAAACGTAGAAAGTTAAGCATCGAGTAATTTGACACCATAATCTTAAAAAATTCAAAAAGTGGAGTTAATCACCTTGACTTACGAACGGCTCATATATGAATCACATGAGATAACCAATAACAATGTTATTGACGCATGCATAAGAGAAAAATGAATCACATTTAATGACAGATAAATGAATAATGTTTTAGAAAAGAAATGAATTGTATTTCAAATGACGCATCATAAAAAATGTATAATCTACGCAATTTGTAACATTAATTTAGTACTCAAAGTAATGCGTGGTAAACGGTCATTAAGAAGCATCTAACAAGGTTAAGTAAAGCTCGATATTCTCTTTCATGGAAACCAACGCCCGACCATTAACTTGAATGAACCTGATCGCATTCCCAGTGCTTCCCAATCTTTCAGTCCAATTCTCAACTGAACACGATATTATATCAATGATACATCGAAACCGCAATTTCTATATCATTCAATTACATTTTCTGCGTTCATAATTTTACGAATAAAAAGGAAATTGCGTATTCTTCAAAGAACAAACAATTTAAAATGACGAAAGAAAAAAGCAATAAATTGTCATCTTCAATCACAAAACAGTGAATTAATAAAAAGCATAATAGTAATAGTTTTTATACTTTGATGAAGTACCAAGTGAGAGTTTCGATTGTATGGTATCTCAAATGAAAACAAATAATATCTTACTAAAAGTTAATTAACATAAAATTCATTATTCAAAGATTGAGTAAGTTTAAAATAGAATAAAAATTGATAAATATCAATGAAAAATTTGTGTATTTTTATATGATTTTTAACAAATCACTGTCTCTTCTTTTGAAGGTTGGACAAAACGGTTTGAGAGACGCTATACTACTACAGAGACGTCACGACATTAGTAAAGCCGAGGCTACACACCATGCGCGTATGTAAAGGATCGCGTAAACGTAGCTGTGTTTCAGTCTGTGTTAAAAATCGGAGCTCGACGTTACTCCACGATTCGTGATCGGTCTTCAGCATCTAGTCCTTGCTGAACTCTTGTCTCGTGTACATCTACGTCCGATTAATCGACAAATTTGAATTCAGTAAGTTTACCTTCGGACATATATAAAGAAAATATAAAGAAAAGTGGAACAAGTCTAGTTTTGTAAACCATTTTGAATAATTTGAAACTATTATTAGAACTGACAACCTACATTGTGTATTTAAATATTGTGTACATATTTAATAATAATTGAAGTGGTGTAATGAAATGGATATGCATATATATTTTTGTTTTTTTATTAATATAAATTAAAATATAAAAAGTGAAACTATTTTTATTCATTTGATAATATTAGTATTAAATTATAGTATAATAAATAATAATTCAATTAATAAACATTTAAGGATTAAAAATTCAGATGTGTTATTGGTATTATAGTAACAGGATCTAATATAATTTTAAAGTATACAATTTTCTGTAATATAAATTAGCTTATAGGGATTAATATTAAATTAATGGAAAAGAGAAAATTATGGAAAGGTTTGTCAGAGAATGTACAGTGTCATAAGCGTTGAAAACAAAAGGATATTATTAATTAAATTACAATAAAATAATTTAAGTTATAATCGGTTAAAAATTTACCTTTGTTAGTGTATAACAAATAAAAATTCCTTTTTTTAAGTACTGTAAACTTGATCCACTTTTATCTTAAGATTTCTAAATTAGTTTAAGCTTTTTGAACTTTGTTCTATCAATCTTTCCCAAGTAAAGTAATTATAAGTATTTCACAAAAGTTGTAATTAGTGTACAACTGAACTATAATTTTTATTGTTGTTTAAGGCTTATTCCATGTATCGGTTTAAAAAACATATTTTATTGATCCATCAATTACCTTTCGTATTCTAAACGTTTCAGAAAAGTAAATATTCAATTTAAAAGAGTTTAAAAGTATACATTAATTAGAAGTTGAAAGTATATAGCATAATATATTCTACTTTAAATTTACAATGCTTGTACATAAGTTTATTTACACAATTAGTCGGTTTATTTCAGAATTGTACTAATGAAATATTTGCTTATTAAATTAAAGTTAAATATATATTCAAGATGTTCAGTTTCACATATATAAATAAATACAATTTTATTAGGAATTCTAACATCTCTACACATCACGCTCGTAAAATGCAAGAGCGTTATCGGTGCCTGAATGAAACAAGACTTATTTTTAGCGAGACAGTGTCAATTACACTTTCAAATATGAAGCCATAACGCGTGAATTTGGCATAAATGGAGTACGAAGAAGTGTACGGGGGAGTCCTAATCGGACTTATTTGCATACATGTGTAAATCATCCTTAATTATGTATATATCTTCTCTTTTAAAGTATGTCTTTGAATTAATTTATAAACCAGTTTTGTTACAGTAATCTTATTAAAATAATCATAAAATATGGCAATTAAAATATATTAATATGAAAATTATTTGTACTACTTAACGTTTTATATTTTTAAATGAAACACTAAGTAGAGAAGTGATGAAAAAATAAGTTCTAGATAGAAAATTACAAGGAAGGTGCTTCAAGAATCAATTTATATTCTAATATATACTTTACTTGGATAAAATACTAAATATCAAAGTGAAGTAAAAATGAGCTTGAAATGAAGAATGATTAGAACAAAATTATATCTTAGAAAATTAATATATATTTCAATATTTGAATTTGAACAAAATATGAAATATTAAAAGAGAAAATTACATAAAGAAGTGTCAAAATGTTGAGTCAAGGCCAGTCACAGAAGAAGAGAAAGTGTAACTTTCTTTTCAGCATTGAATGTTGCATGACTCGTACATCACTGATTTTCCATTTCCTGTTTTTCTTGTTTTCTCTCGATACAACAAAACACCTTGCAAATTAAGCTCTTTGAATATTTAATACGTGCTTCAGCCTAACGATTTGCCTTTTTCTGTTTTGGTAGATTTGGTAAATTTCCACGAAATTTCGTGACCAACGACATAAACTATTAAATAGCTTTTTCGTAAACCGCCAGTAGACGTTTCAGGATATCGACTGAAAAAGTTCCAATTAAATTGGTATAAAGCTTCTAACTTGATGTAGAATTTCTAAAAATGTAAGCATGCTTACATCTAAAAATACAGTTCTCCAGAAATCGAGAAACTCGAGTCGAGGATGAAACGTGAAGATGAAACATGATGCACGTGACAAGATCTTTGATTTTAGAGAACTAGCTGTTTTTAACAGAGAACATATTCCAACAGAGAATTTCAATACAGAGATCTGTAATACAAACATTCCTTGTACGTATTTATAAATGCTTGGAAACTTAATGACATTTAATAATAACATCCTCCAGAAAAATATGGATGTTATTACCGTTTCCTGTGTTTATCTGATCTTTAAAAAATATGTGGTTCGTACTACCTTTCTGCCAAGTCATTTAATTCTAGCTTCATATCAACGAGTTTTCCTTTATTCTGTTTTCTCCTTTTAATATCAATAACTGTATAGACGAAACAATTTTTAGAAAAACTCCACGTAATACGATTGGCTTAACGACACTATAAAGATACCAGTTAAGTGTTGACATATTTGTCAGGCTTCGTTATGTCCATTTTTGGCCTCACATGGACACCATAAATGGACGCTCGTTCTACTGACCCAACACCTTACGAGCATACGATTCAAATTGTTTCGAAATACATGTTAACGAAAATATATTATTATATCCTTGCACTATATATAAATCAACGTGTAGAACTATTTTATTCCAATATTTTGTTATCAATATACTCGCTGTTTTAGTTGCGACATCAAAGATGGCGGTGTCAATAAAACTCGGCCTTCGAGTGCAAAGAATTAGGTGTTTCAGTATTCAAAGAGTTAGGTGTTTTAGTATTCTAAGTAAATATTTTAACCCTTTGTACTCGAGAGGTGACTTTCAGTCACCTTTTCATAAAATTTGCAAGATCGATATTAATTATTATATCAAATTTAATGTAATAGTGTGCGAGGTATCGAAATCAAATAATTCTACAATTCTACTATTATACAATTCTATATTTACTGCTCAAAAAGGTATCGTCGGTATTTTAGTAGAGAATCTTTGAATTTCTACTCTTCTCTAGCCAACAAATCGTCGAGTGCAAAGGATTAATACAGTATTTCCGTTAATCGTTAAAAATTGAGGTTAGTAACTGCTGAAACTAATAATAAATTTTGCAAAACCATTGAATCGCTAATTTCGAACTTTGTTTGTTGAAGTCGTGATAAACTTTGCAAGCGTTAGTAGTATGCATCAGCGAAATTTATCAAGGAAATACGACAATGAGAATAAAATATCAGAGAATATGTTGCGTCAAGGTCCTGTGTTAGCTATTCGATTTGCATGAATAACATGGTACACAATAACGCTGCAACCAATTGCTCGCTATTTACATTCTAGAAAGGCGTCAGACGAAATCAGCGAATTGATTTGCAAATTTCTTTTTTTTCTTATTCGAATAGATTACAAAAAATTCCTATACGATACACAGCGAACGTTTTTGACACTCATGAGTAAACATCGTGCATTAGCGATACGAAACGATTGATTAACACTGTGGAAAATTAACGCGATGCATGTAAGCCTGGTTAATGAGTTATGGCGATTATTAAACACCCACGTGCTCTTGATTGGTCAGAAATTTCCTTTCTATTAATAGTAGTATTGCGATAACTTCCAACTATACTTCATATGTTTGCTTCTTTCATCTGAAATTGATTTCAATGATTCGAGAGTATTTATAAATTATCGCTAATAGAAATTGTACTACGAACGGCACGATCAATTAATTTATTGGTTAATAATATAAAGAATTATCACGTAATCGTCAATATTGTATGTAAGTGCGTGATTAATTAGAAATTGATCCATTGCTCCATCTCTCTGATTGACTTATTGTCACTTTAGGTTTTGAATTTTGGAGCTGAGAGGTACTAAATATTTTTGTAAACTTTAAAATGAAATTTAATTTCTTGCTGTATTTTATTTCTTCGAGTAAATTTACTTCGAATTTTATTTTATTTTATTTTAATAGAATTTTACTTGGAAATAAATTGAATTCGTATTGAATATTATGTTAAAAATTTTATATATGTATGTACATAAGTTACGTATAATTACACGAATATATCTTTCGAGTCTTTTAAAGTAATTTAATGTTACCATTTAGTCTAGTATAGAATAGTTTATTCAGATCTCTAATCTAACGTTTCTCGTTTACAGATAAGTCAAAATGGCGTTGAACAAAGCCACTATTATCAAGATCTTGGAATTGGTAAGTAGATCAATTTCCAAATTTTTTAAAAATCTTATCATTTATGTATCAGAATCGTTATATAGTCTCAAGAATTTTTGAGCACGAAAAGTACATAAACGTTTAAAATAATCAAGCTAATTAAAATATTAAGTAAATTTCTAACATAATTCGATCAAGTATAGTGGTATTTTAAATTAAAATCTTTGATATTTGGATAGTCCTTTGATATATCTTCAATAGACTATCTTTTAATGAACTATTTTTCATTTAAATATCATAATAATTAATTAATATTATAATTAATATTCAATATTCTTAATTGACAATATTCTCATCGATTCGTTTATGTGTACACTAAACGTATATCTGTCGTGGATCTTCTTAGTGTGGTTCAGAGATAATTTTACACAGGTTGCTTCCATCTCACACCTTTTCACGACTCTCGCAAATCAACCAATTGTAGTCTCCATAGGGGTTAAACGTTGAAATCTCGTTGAGACTTCTAAAGATCTGTTTCATTGGTCAAGCATAACAGAAAATGACATAATAGTCGAAGATCATCGTGCGCGAGATTACCTTCCTGTTATGATCGCCTCTCGCGCCGGAAATCCATCGTTATCCAAGTTTCCATTGAGATTTCTGGGACACGCTTACGATGAATCGTGTCAATTTTGATATTTTTATATTTATATTTTATATTTTGATATTTTGATATTTAATTCGTAGTTGGAAAATGCAACTATCCATACTGCAGTGCTCGGTATTGCAACTGTCGATTCGTTATATCGCAAACACACTATAGAAATAATATAATTAGAGTTACAATAGGAATAGTAATTACATTCCTATCTTAACACATTGGCGTAGGGGCGTTTAGATCCGCAGTTTACGTGGATTCAGGAAGATTTCGCGTTAGGTCAGAAAAAAACTGCTATAAGTTTTAAAATAAATAGTATTTTTCAAGAAAATTTTGAGGTACATGGTAAATTACGAATTTTTATCAAAATATTATCAAATTTCTACGATTTGATCATGGGAAAGCATTTGCGATCGAGACAAACATACGACTGTTGTAGAGACCATACAAAAAGTTATTAAATAAAATAGGATATCTTATTATAATAGAGATAGGGATGTCTGTTGTCTCTGATTGCATTCTGAAAAAAGGAACTTATTGTTAGTGTTGAATTTCTACCATATCGCTCTAATGTATACACAGTTACAGTAATCAAGAGATAAGAAAAAGTTGAAAAAATATACAATTGGTATATTGGTATTTATTTTAATTAATTTTAAGATAGATACGCGAAAACAATTATATATTTTTGCATCATCTGGTTCCTAATAAAAAGCCTAATGAAATTTATTAAATAACTATAATTAAATGTGTGAAGGATTTGCATTCACAGAGGAGTGACAAACTCTTTCAACATGACGATATTTATTATGAAAATTCAGATTACTACTCGACCAACGCTTATGCAGAATCGTCTTGACACACTTGTATTTGGACTCTCATTCTAACTCTGACTCTCGCATCATTCAATATTTCTTTTATACCCATTCATACTACGCATTGCTAAACCCTCGAAGGGTTTCCCGAAATTGTTCGTCCTTCGCTCAGTATTGATTATTTAATAATAGCATTTTTACCCTATCCACATTCCTACCCTTCAGATCACTTATCAGACGCACCCAACAGTCATTCGATGCTCTACTACACCATTCATACACCTACCACTCGCTAATTGTAAGACAAACGCTCGATCAATTCGCCCATCCCATATACAGTAATATTTTATTTAATTGAATAGAAAACGCCAATTTGTTAATAAGAATCAACGTATAATTTAGCTAAAAGCAACATATTTTAAGTCACAAGAAGAACAAAAAGTCTTAAAGGAGACGTCCTAATTGGTTTGTTAGTTCTAAAGTTAACTATACATTTGTTTTCTATCACTAATTCAATAATAGACTTGAAATAGAGAAGTCAATGAAAATGTACAAGATTAATGATTGTTTTCCAGTTATTTTAGCTATCAATGTATAATCAGAAATTAAACTCCTGTAAGATAAAGACTGAGTCATTATCATATCAAAAACAGAGGTGCCAGGAATTCCTTTCAAATCAGATAGTACAAACTGAGTGTATGACGTAATGTTACTATGCAATTAATTAATGCACTACGCATCACGATGAGGTGAGTAACGCTCATAACGCGTTATGAATGTTACATTAAGAGTAACGAAAGGATACTTTCTACAAGAAGTTTTATTCGTGAGTCCATCCACGACGATTGGATTCTTGTTCAAAATTGACATACATGAAACAGCATTACTTCCTAACTGCAGCATAATCGTTGAGTACTAATGGGTTATTTATAGTGATATAGAGTTGATGCACTTGTTTCGTTGGTCCACTTTTATAAATTTACCACGTTGCACAAGTTTCTTGTTAAATATTCGCAGTCTTCAAGTAAAATTGTCATCTTAACTGGAACGCAATCGTTGAGTTCTAATAAGTTACTTATGGTGTCATTGATGGATTTGATGCACTCGTTGCGCTGGCCTATTTCCAAACATTTATCACCATACACAGATTTGCGTTAAAAATTCATGAAATTACCACAATGCATAGGTTCCATGTTAAATATTCGCATTCTTCAAATAAAATTGTCATTTTAACTGGGACGCAATCGTTGAGTTCTAATGAGTTAGTTATGGCGCCATTGATGGATTCGGTGCACTCATTGCGTTGGCCTATTTTCGAACATTTATCAGGATACACAGATTTGTGTTAAAAATTCATTTCCTTGGAATCGAATTAATTTCTTAACCGGAACATAATCGATGGATTCTAATGTGTTATTTATGTTGGCATTGATGAAGTCGGTGTACTTGTTTCACTGCTGGCCCACTTTCGCAAATTTGTCATTCCCTTGTAACAGAACTGCTTATAACCGCATATACGCATTTTACATTCTGTCTCTATTTCCTAATACCGATTACGAACAGCGTTGTAATCGCATACAAATTGGAATCTATAGCCTTTCGCAAGATCCTGTACAGTTATCCACTTATATAAATGTATACAGTTTAAAGACTCGTCGTTTAATTAATAGTTCAGGGATTAGTTTGATTAACAGCTGAAATTAATAAATAATAGCTTAATTAATAGTTTATTGATAGTTTAAGAACCTAACTGTGTAAGTAGTGCATGAAATAATACTTAGTCATAGGAAATATATTACTTACACAGTAGATTTTCATTTTTCTGTCTTCCCTTTTTAAGCTCTGATTGATTATATTATTTTTAATAAAAGTTGAATACTTTATCCATCATTTTCAGGTACTAGTGTGTGTCCTCATAGGAATGCACTATCACTCTTTTACCGATGCAGGTATAAACAGTGCGATGATCACGATGGGTACCTTTGGAGGATACTTAATTATCCTGGCGGGTATAGTCATTGGAATTATCCTTGGAACTGCCATAGATCGTCGTTTGGTAAGTAAAAATTACGTTTAATGAGATCCTTCGTGCTGACAAAAATTTATAAAAATGATACTTATACAAGGTCTCTGTACTCGCGTTTTATTTTTCCATAAATTTTTCCTCCAAGCCAGTAACATCCAACGTCTGAGATACTTATATCGTTAAGTCTTTCGTAACATTTTCATATCAATTAATATTGCGACATTAGTGGGCGTTGGATTATTAGGTAAAATGATAATAATCCACTTGCAGTGGTTGAAAGGCTATCTTACATTAACACAAATATTGTGGTATCTTGTAAGCTTGAACGTGATTAAAGAATAAACTGAAATAATTTATGAAATTTCTTTCTTACCATCATGTAGCCTGAACATAGTCTTTACATATAAATTAAGATAATCTATCAAGTGCATGGCTATTTTATGCATTATACAGATTTTAAAATACTTAGCTACAGGTTGAAATTACCTTTGTAATACTTTATAAATTTACAAAATATTCAAGTGTAAGTTTAAACAACCCATCGAGTATTATCCAAAGTTAAATCAGAAATAATTAAAAATAAATAGAAATAACGAGACATTTCATTTACCATGAAATATTTCAAAAAATCACGAAATGTTTAAGAAGAAATTACACTGAACAGTACTATTCGCATCACTCAATCGACATAAAAAATTCTATTACATAAAATCTTACCAACTTACTATAATATTCTTCAGAAAGAAAACATTCTTGTCTTTTTCTCTCGATATAAACTATTTCTCATTTCTGTCTTATTATTCCATGTATGCACTGTATTTGTATAGAATAGCTTAACAGATATAAATAATAACAATTGGAAGTTATATAACAATTATATAAATCATAAGAATTATAATTCATATTTGTCAGAAATTACAAAAATATCTTGACATCGTTGTTAATTTACAGGACATGTTCTTTTCTGTGGTTGGTCTGGTCCTGTTCGTTATCTCCGGTGCCTTAATCCTCGACCACTTCACAAATTCGGTCTACCATGGCTCGTTCCGCAATACCGGTATCGCCAAAGGATGTATCAGTCTCGTCGAGGGAGTCTTGTTCCTTTTGGATGCAGTATTTTCGTTCCGAGGGAATGCCTAAAATACAGAATAGTCATTAAGTAATATCAGGGACCACGTAATCATCGATTCTTAAGAATTCAATTACACCTCGTGATACGACACGAACGAAAATTTCATCGATAAACTGTTGCCAAAGATCGAATCGATTTGGTTCTCACGAAAAAATCTTTAAAACTTTTCTTAAAAACGAAGAAAAAACGGGGAAAAAACATCGATTAAATTTACGAAAAGAAAATTGTTAAATAGAAAATGAAGTACAAATAGAAGTAGCATTCTGAGCAAACAAATGTCTTTTAGCATTTTACTTGCTAGAACAAAAGTTTGACTTAAAAGAGAGTCTTCTTGTATTGTGACAATAGAATATTTTTCTACGGTAAATTTGCGTTAGAGATGAGAAACTGTAAGTTGTGATGGTATGTACTATATATAAATCCCTAAATGTATTTATGAACGCTTAAAGCCAAATACTACATTAAGCAGATTTATATAAGTATCATATTGCAAAATTTGAAGAAAATATAAACTCTTACTATATCGTTAAGACTCAGTTTTATATTTAATCGAATTACGTTCATTACTAATTTTTAATGTTTAAAGTTAAGATTAATTTTAATATTCAAATAATAATTTCATTTACCATTGATTTTTCTTCAAATTTTGTAACATATATCTAATAATTATGATTTATTATAATAACAAATTTATAAAATTTTTCGTTTTACTATTATATAGAATTCATAACATTTTCGTTTGCAAAACGTTCGAATAATTTTGTGATTCACCATATTTGTTTAGGAAAGAATTTGTTTTCCGTTTTTAATATTTATTACCATAAAACTGTCCCAACGAATTTATATCAAACGAGAAAGCGTGGATAATATTTATTTATACTCTTTTCAAATTCAAGTTTAGAACGTCGAAAGTGTAGTTAAATATTTTTCTAGAATAAGCGGTAGTCCCTTTCTAATATAAGGCCAGTGAAAGCTGTAATCGTGATTGTTACACATAAATTAAGCTACGATCACGCGCTACATGTAGTATAAGTTGGTTAAGCATATTGATATAATTCTCTTCCTCTATTATTTTGTACTGTTAATACATTTTTTAACATCGGTTCTTTCTGTAAACGTTATTATTTTATAACAATTCTCACTGACGTTCGTTCCATTTTCTTTTTCATTAATTTATAGGTTTTTAATGACGTCAAGAAATGTAAATCTTTAATAAATATGATCCATGTTTATTTTACTCATCCTTATACTAAGTTCATTTACCGTATGTTAAGCATATATTTTTGTTTAAATATTACACACGTGTTATCATGTCATAAACTTTTGCTTAAATAAACGAAAAGTTTGCAAGCTTATTTAATAATCATTTGTGATAATTACGATATTACATAACGTATATTAAAAGATTGCATAAATATGATTAAAATTTAAATTTCGTTAAATACTTTTTGAAAAATTGAACGATATATCGTGTGGAAAATAGTTTTATAAATACAAACATTTGACTTATGTTCGGGTATAAAGTTTTACATATAAATGTAACAAATAAAAAATTGTTGAAATATGTAATATAAAATAAAAGAAAATTTAGATTAAAACTTACTTTTAGTGTAACTGTCTAACAAGTCGTAGTTGTTTTCGATATGTTTCGAGAGATATGAGTCGAGACAGGGACTTGAGTTCGATATGGTCGGTAAGGTCGATCAGCTGCAATAGTCGATCGTGCATGGTTGCGTGTGTGCGGATTGCACCGCCGCTTCGAGCAGCAGTTTTATTTACTAATTAGAGTGCCGATGTGCGGTAAGAAGCGTTAAATGTGCGTGAAAATGTCGTATCCTGGCGGCAGCAGGAGGAACGGGGCCATGAAGATTCGTTTGACGAGTGAGTTTATTAAGAAATTACGATGAATCTACCAAGAGAGGAGTGTGAAAGTCGGCCGATAGCCAACACGCGTTGTGATCCTTTCCGTGCCTTCATTTGTTATGTGTTCGTTAATATGGTCTTGTTGTAATCATTAAGATAGGCAACTTTTAAGTAACATCAGAATCGACGTTACGAATATTGTGTATTGCTTGAATGGTATAAGAGAAAAATACGCAAAAAGATTCGACTAGGGTTTTCGTCCTTTGGTTATGGCAACTCCCTATCGGAGGTCAAGACCCCACCGTGAGCACTCCGGGAGACCGTAGACTGAAGACGTTAATTTTGGTGAACTTATTACACCCGCTTTGTTTCTCTCTCAATACTTAACACATTTCGAGGAACTTGATATATTACGAGCATTTTTTTATTTCGGAATCGTTCTTTGTTGATTGATTCAATGAAGAATATTGCCAAGCTTATAATCGGATGTGAATAGGCCTAATTAACAAATGTCAGACGCTTAGTACTGATGCACAGCTTTAGTATTCGTTAAACGAATGTATGATTATTATTTTGTTACTATAAAGCCAATTGTAAATATGTCAATTTATGAATAGTTTCATTGTGCAACATTTATAATAAAAATTGTTTACTAATCCTTCTTAAATTAGTTGAATTATTTATTATTATTCAATAATATTGTGCATCATACAAGTGTCAAATGATTAAATTAATAGGTCAGTGTCAAAGATATTAAATAAGATTAATATTTTTATATATTATGATGTTATCTTTTATAAGATACTAAGTAAATGTATTTATAAATGAATATTTTATTTAAATTATTTTTTTATTAATTGTATTATCCTATGGATCATTATCATCCAGACTATTGAAATATATTTATTTAAAATGAACTTATATATTTTTTATATAAATTTTGCAGTTTTATGTGCCCGTAATCTTGCCAGGAAAGATCTGTTTCGTGAGTACTTTTTAATTAAAAAATTAAGAAATCGTAAAAATTATTGTCTTATTAAATAAATAAATTTATTACAGGACTACCGGATCCTTTTGCTAAAATAACTGTTGATGGTTCAGGTCAGTGTCATAGTACACACACATGCAAAGCAACGCTAGATCCTATGTGGAATCAACATTATGACCTGTAATTATTCTTCAATTATGATACATAACAAATTTCTATGTAGCAAATATATAAATATCCAATATTCTGTAGGTACATTGGGAAAGATGATGGCATTACTATATCAGTTTGGAATCATAAAAAAATTCATAAAAAGAAAGGTGGTGGATTTTTAGGATGTGTACGAATATTATCTAATACAATTCAAAGACTCAAGGATACAGGATGTAATTACTATTTTCTGTAGTATCGTATAATTCTTAGTATTAGTTTCATATCAATTTTTTTCAACTTAATTATTTTATAGATCAACGATTAGATCTTTGTAAAGCACATTCAGATGATACAGATGTAGTTAAAGGAGAAGTTGTAGTATCTCTTTTATCACGAGATGGTCACAATGGTGCTGTGAGTAATACAGTGGGTCATAATGCTGTTGTTGATGTTCTTGGGGATTTGAGTTGTCCAACTGATTTACCAGATGGATGGGAAGAGAGAAGGACTCGAAGTGGACGACTTTATTATGTTAATCACTATACCAGAAGTACACAGTGGATTCGTCCAAATGCACGGTAAATTTCTGCTTCTTAAAAAATGGTAAATTTTTCAATGCAAAATTAACTTACATATAGTTTAATGATTATAATAGACCCACCAACGGTATAATACCAACTACACCTGAACCACCACCATTACCTTCTTCTGAACCTACATCTCCTAGCGGCAGTGGTAGTCCTCCCAATTTAAGAGCTGAAAGTCCTACTAGATGTACACCTGAATGGAATGGAGATGGAACACCTAGCAGGACACCTAGTAGAGATAGTTCTGCTCCAAATACACCAAGAAATACACCAACCCAACAACAAAACAGAAATCAACAAAATCAACATAATACGAGAAATGCAACCCCTGCATCGTCAAGGGAACGACGACCAGTACGAGTAAGTGATGAACAAAATGGCAATCAGAATGGAAACGTTAGGCCAGATCGCAGCATTAACAGTGCTCAACCACGAAGGCCTAATCGAAGTAATCGAAATAGAAACAGCTTAATGGTTAATAACGAAAGGAGATACGATCCTCCGCAACCACCAGATTTACCGAGAGGCTATGGTGAATGTCAATTTTAAAAAATATTATGAGTAGAAAAATAAATATATAAATCGAGTAAAAAGTTTAAAAATAAATGAATATTTTATAGAAATGAGGAAAACACAACAAGGTCAAGTGTATTTTTATCATGTACCAACGGGTTCATCTACTTGGCATGATCCTAGAATACCTCGCGATTTACCAGCGAATGAATTGGCAAATGAACTTGGACCATTACCGAGCGGATGGGAAATGCGACAAACTCTAAGTGGTCGTGTTTATTTTGTAGATCACAATAACAGAACTACACAATTTACTGATCCTAGATTATCCAGTCAGATCATAAGCAATTTATTAAAGTAAGTTACTAGTAAATAAAAGCATTTCAGATTTTAATAAGATACAAACAATTTCATTTATAAAATTTTTATGGTAGTAGGCGACAAAACAGTACAACTAATCAAACGACGAGTAGTTCAAATAATTCAGCTGCAGCCGCAGGTGAATCTGCAGAAGTAGAGGTACCTGCATCACCAAGTATTCAATGCAATATAGTTCAACAAAGACCAAGAACAGAAAATGGAAGTAATAATAATTCACCAACTTGTAAGTTTCATAATTCATATTTTGATAATATTATGGTTATTTATAAAGATAAATCTAAAATATGAATATAAAATATGTTTCTAAACATAAAACATAGGATATATTAATATTATCAGCATTGTTTAAATTATAAACAAGTTAATCTATTTAATGCTATATAGAAACAAAACAAAAACATATTTGTGCATTATACAATTTTATCTTATCTCTATATAAGTATCTGTTTGATGGTTAGTTCCTGTTATTAATCAGTCTTATTTCAGCAGAATGCCTTTCCATTTTTGGGGAATTTTATTTGTTAAAACACATTGTAATTGCTTTTAAATGAAAATAAGTTTTCTTTGTGTATTTACATTTTTACTTAAAGTATTTATTTTAGTGGAGACTACTACGGCTCAAAATGCTCAAACTGTATCAGAATTGCCAAAGGAATTAATGGACAATGAGCTTCTGCCAAAATATAAACGGGACTTAGTAGCAAAATTGAAGTGTTTAAGAGCAGAATTAAATGCACTTCAACCTCAAAGTGGACACTGTAGACTCGAAGTATCAAGAAATGAAATATTTGAAGTATAGTATTTAATTATATTAATGATACTTGTAAAATTTATAATAGTAGTTTTGTAATATATATATACATTTTCTTTGTAGGAGTCATATAGATTAATAATGAAAATGCGACCAAAAGACATGCGAAAAAGGCTCATGGTAAAATTTCGTGGTGAAGAGGGTTTAGATTATGGTGGAGTAGCAAGGGAATGGTTATACTTATTATCACACGAAATGTTAAATCCACAATATGGACTTTTCCAATATTCAAGAGATGACAATTACACACTTCAAATTAATCCGGATTCGGGAATAAATCCAGAACATTTGTCTTACTTCCAT
Source organism: Eufriesea mexicana (assembly GCF_001483705.2). NCBI lineage: Eukaryota > Metazoa > Arthropoda > Insecta > Hymenoptera > Apidae > Eufriesea > Eufriesea mexicana. The sequence goes on from NW_016918457.1 coordinate 391,204, forward strand.
TTCGCTGGCAGGATAATAGGAATTGCCGTTTTTCACGGTCATCATATAGATGGAGGTTTCACAACTCCATTTTATAAAATGTTGCTTAATAAAGCAATTACTCTCACTGATATAGAAGGAGTTGATCCAGAATTACATCGAAGTCTTACATGGATGTTGTAAGTAAGAACAAATAAGAATTATATATAATTTTCAGAAAATTTTCTAAAATTATCGTTGTGTTAATAGAGAAAATAGTATAGATGGAGTGTTGGATGCTACGTTTTCCGTAGAACACAGTAGTTTTGGAGTATTGAAAAATCATGAACTTAAACCAGGCGGTAAAGACATTCCGGTAACAGAAGAAAATAAAAAGGAATATGTTCGTTTATACGTAAATTATCGCTTTATGCGAGGAATTGAACAACAATTCCTAGCATTACAAAAAGGATTCCATGAACTAATTCCACCTCAGCTATTGAGACCATTTGATGAAAGAGAATTAGAATTGGTTATTGGAGGTTTAGGAACTATTGATATTAACGATTGGAAAATGCACACACGATTAAAACATTGTACACCCGATACACCAGTAGTAAAATGGTTTTGGCAAATAGTGGAATCTTATGGAGAAGAAATGAGAGCTCGATTACTTCAATTTGTTACTGGAAGTTCTCGAGTTCCTTTGCAAGGTTTCAAAGCTTTACAAGGTAAATACAATTTAATTAAATTACTAGTTGTTTGATCGCCATTCTTTAGTAAAATACATTAATATTTTTTTATATATCTTAATAGGATCAACAGGAGCCGCAGGTCCACGATTATTTACAATTCATGCCGTTGATGCGCCAAGTGAAAATTTACCGAAAGCGCATACTTGTTTTAATAGGATAGATATTCCAGAAAGTTATCCCAGTTATCAGAAAATGCTTGATAAACTTACACAAGCAGTTGAGGAAACTTGTGGTTTCGCTGTTGAATAATAGGTAAAAAAAGCAGAATTTGAATTTTTTTAATCTAATATATTTATTTTATATATAATTAATAATCTTATATTCCTTTTACAGTAGGAATTATTTGCCGACAGATTTTACTGTCGTTAAATTAAAAATAAACTTTTAAAGTACCAAGAGATGTTATTTGATGAGAGTATGGGAAAAGCTAGTATTATAAAATGAAAATGTTAATACGTAAAATGTCAGAAATAATTCTGACAATGTTTTGTACAAATGATCGAATGGCCTTGATGGTTGTAATGACTTCTAAGTGATTGTCGATTGGTACATTATGTATGTGAACACTCTTGTGATTTACACACTTCGTCCATGAACATTTTAATGAATGGTTCCTCAGAAGTTCTGGTTATATTGGTTTTTAACTATTTATTATTCAGTGACTGATAAAGATGTGCAAAAATTATAATTTCATTGAGGTAAATATCTTGATTGGCCTAAATTTTTAATTTATTTATATTAATCATGTTTTCCGTCATAACCCTAGGATCAATAATTTACTTATAAGATCACCATCAAAGAATTAACTTCATTGTTTTCAAGGTATGATAAAAAGTAAAAAAATCATGCATGCACAAATATATACAGAAAATGAATTCTTTCACACAGTGAAAAACATTGTTTAATCATAAATGCGTTCATATTAATATTTTATATCTAAAAAAACAAAAGTATATAAATTGTTTAAGAATCTCATAACAAAAACTTGCATCATACATTATTTATGAATTTTAAACTAATAGGACAATGTATTTCATTCTCGAAAGCTCTCAGTTTCTGTTTAATCAAATGTAATTACAATATGCACAGTCAATTAATAATTCCATATTAACAATCTTTTAAATAGTAGAGTTTAGTAACAAAATAAGAACATATACTCAAATTTATGCTATTATAGTCAAATATCAGTTAAAAAACAGTGCTGGGAATCTAGTATTTTGTAATGTATTATTTCAAGTTGGTCATGGTGACTACAGATAGAAAGATACAAAATCTGTGTATATATATATGTATCATGACCTTAGATGCAAGTGTTAAAATTTTTCTAACTCTGTGAATACATTTGATAAATATTCATAAAATTTAATAATATCATAATGATTTCATTTAAATTTTATAATTTTCATTATACGAAGAAGATAGAGATGACCTAAAATATAAATATTCGTAACATCAATTTAGAGTCTCTAGAAAATGTTCTATTGAATTATGAATTATGAAAATTTTGATATATTAATTAGAATTAAAATTCATAAATACAAAGTGCTTTTTTCTGCCATGAGGAAGAATGATATACATATTCTCAGTATTAAAAATTACTTTTATTAGTATATGAACACTTGCTTCGAGGAACTTTGTAATGTAATCGGCAAATTTTGTTATTGCAGCGCAACTTGAATTATACTTGAAGATCATTGTTGCTTGTTTAGGAACCAATAGTACCGAATGCGTTAAGAAAATGTAAATAGTATAGTGTTTAATATAAAGTTAACACGAGCGTATAATGTGCAGGGCATGTATTTGACTTTTGCACAATAAAAACGCATCGGTTCTAGTGTAGGCTAAATCGTGAATTGTGTACATTAGCTTTAATTTAAAAAAATTGAACACATATTTAAAGAAAGAGTTTATTCGGCGAGTTTATGTAAAGTTAAAATGGTTTTACTCGAATCGACTCTTTGTTATACGAGTTCACAAAATAATCTATACTCTACTAACTTTTAGTAAAGTGTAGAGACACTTATTTATCGCACGAACCCTTCATTTAGCCTCTAGCATTTACTTTTATTGTAAAAATATCTAATGGCTGATAGCACCAATCATCATTTCGTATTATTATTGCATTATTATATTTTATTCTGCACGTAACTGTGATCAAACATATCATGAAAGGAGAAGAAATAGTGGGAGACACCTTGATAAATTTATTTTAAATATTATTATTGTTTACTTGAGAGTTTTTAAACACTGTAAACGATTTATATTTATATTCATTTTAATAATTTCTTTATTAACGAAAAATTGTTGTATTTTATATTTAGGTATGCAAAAGTATCACCCGTTTTCGGCTTTGAAATACGGTCTGATTACTTTGCTCTTATTTTTTTCTCGCTTTCTTTCTATTATAAATTTTACTATTAATTTTATTAATTATCAATAAAGTTAATAATAAAATGAAATTATATATCATTATTTGCACTTTGCACGATGTAATATTAACAAAGCAATCATTCGACTTTAAAATGAGAAATAAAATGACTATTGTGTGTTCAAAAAATATTGTAAAACAGTATTAAAAAAATCTTTCGAGTGATTCTTCTCATTTCAAAATATTTAATCATGTAACATAATTCACATTTTTCTCATTTTATAACATTAATATTTTAAGACTTAATTCAAATTTTAGTAAAACTTAAATCTATCTGTTAAGACTTATATTTACATACAATACTTGTTAAATTGAATTATTGATAGCACAATAAGGGTCTCCCACAATTCTGTTGTATTTTAAACTTTTTTCAACTTCTGTCACATCTGAGAGGAATGAAAGCCTTACTAGTACCTTGGAATTAATGTCAATGAGAAAATAACACAAATTTTATGCCCATCATATTTTGAAATAAAAATTAATATTGCATGTAATTGAAAAAAAAAGTTATTAATTTTGAAAATGCCTAAAAATTATCATAACGTAGATTTTATGAGTGTATGTATAGTTTATTATAGAATAAATAACTCTATAATTGAAAAATAAATAGAAATTGATAAAAAGATATAAAGGTCACCATTTGGGCAAACATTGCCAAAGATGTTTTAAATTATTCAAATCTTTAAATATTTATCGTGTGTTAGAAACAGTTTATAATTCATTATCTCTTGCTGTTAGAAAAAAGGAAGCAGATATACATATGTATTCAATATATATGTATACATATATGTGTGTGTATATACTCAAAGAAATAACACATAAATATTTTATAGATAAATGATCTACAAATTAATAATGCAATAAATAGTATCTTAAAAAAGCTTCAACATTTTTAAACATGTTATATGCATGGATAATCAAGGAGAATTAAATTTACAATTAATGTGAATGAATAGAATTATTCACACTTTCAACCACATATCATAATGTGCAATTAAGTTTTTGTTGCTCTTTCATATAGCTCATTGATATAAAATACAAATGCTTTTAAAGCTTTTCAACAGCCTCATTATACAAACTACAATATTAAATGTTATATTGGTATATAAAAAAAAGAAACAAAAAGAAGAAAGGTACAAAATTAGAAAATGATTTAATACATATCATATAAAGTAACAGTCACTGTGACGTGAAATTTTAAATGCGAACGTAATTTTAATTAAATTCAATAATTATTAATGCACTACGGGTATAAATGCTCTCTTAAATTGTATAAATGTTTAAAGTTCTTAATAAAGGTATATGGTGACCGGATTTCGAATTCCATGTTAAGTACATCATATACTGTGCTCGGCAATAATAAAATTTTATTCTACCAAATAGCAGGATATTTTACTACTATTTATCAATATCCATAAAAGAGCAAATTTTGTAGATTGGAGAAAGGAATCTTATTTTGTCACAAAAAAAAAAAAAAAAAGAAAAAAAGAAAAAAATGAAGCAGGTGAATATCGATATAAATGAGGAATCGTTTATTCAAGATCGTATATACGAATTTTTTAAAATTCTGTACCAAGCTATGCGCGAAATTTGAAAGAAATTGCGAATACGTTATTACACTGCAATTATTTTATTATTCTTATTGCTACTATAACCGTTGTTATTATCATTATTGCGCAGAACCTTCGAAACACAATTGTATATACATCTTTTCCTTTTGTATTTTGGATGAAATGTATATTTTAATAAAATATCCAAAGTATGACATTTTTAATTTTGTCTTTATATTGTATGTAAGTAAAAATGAGTGCTCACAATATATTTTTTAATAATACATATATTTTCTTTAATATTTATGAAATTATTATTTTTATCATTGAAAAAGGTAAAACGTCTAAAGTACTGATTTAATAATGTTTATAAAGCAATTTTTTTAAGTATTTTATAGAAACAACTAAAATAAAATTATTTTTATTTTATTGGTATATAATTGATTTTTTGTATAATAAATTTGTAAGTATACATATATGTAAAATAAATCTAATATAAAAGTTCGCGATACTTTTAAAGAGGTTGATACATTTAAATGATAAATAAAAATAATGAATATAAAAGTACAAATGTAAGATAATTATGTAATATATTGTTCCTCAGCTTATTTACATCAATCTGTTCATTTTACATTTATGATAATCAATTATTAAGTTATCTAGTGATTATGGTTGAACTATTGGTAGTAATATAATAGCACAATATAACGCGTACTTCGTTAGGTAGAAGTGCGAATCGTGTTGATAGTTTACGTGATGCTTGATATGTAGCACAAGAAAATTGTTCATATTTCAAAATAAATTTATATAAATTTCTTTTATACAATGGCTATGTTTGAAGTATTAAGAAAAGAATATAGTGTAAGAATTGTAATAATTGATAATAATTTTGAGGTTATGTAGTTCAAGTCTTTAAATATTTTCATGTACTTTTCCAGGATTATTTACAACAGTGTTTTAAAGTGTCAGATATACAGACATTTCAAAAGAAATGTATAGAACGTTGTTCAAATGATAATGATAGGAAAGCAGCAATCGACCAAGCATTAAGGGATACTCTTCTTGTAATATTATCTGAAAATGTATCAAGTAATGTGCAATTACTTGAGACTTACATTACATTCTGCATTGAATTATGCAGAAAAGATTTAGCAACTGCAAGTATGCCAGTGATGCTACTTGGTGACATTTTTGATTCTATGACCCTTGACAGATGTGAACAGCTTTTTACTTTTGTTGAAAACAATGTGGTTGTGTGGAAAGAGGATTTGTTCTTTAGTGCTTGTAAAAACAATTTATTAAGGATGTGCAATGATTTACTTAGAAGATTATCTAGATCACAACAAACTGTATTTTGTGGAAGAATTCTCTTATTTTTAGCTAAATTTTTTCCTTTTTCCGAGAGATCTGGTCTTAATATTGTTAGTGAGTTTAATTTGGACAATTTCACAGAATTTGGTTCTGAAAAATCTGAGGGAGATGATATGGAACAAATAACTAAAGATGATGATAAATCAGAAACTAAAGTGCCAATTGATTATAATTTATATAGAAAATTTTGGGCACTGCAAGATTTTTTTAGAAATCCTAATCAGTGTTATAGTAAAATGCACTGGAAAGTATTTTCAGCAGTAAGTTTACATTGTTGATTGCCATATCTTTTTATTACAAATATATTTTATATGTTTTATTCACATTTCACAGCATGCTTCAAGTGTGCTATCAGCATTTTCATCTTTCAAATTGGAAGAACAACGCAATTATCCTTCAACATGTATTAAAATTGATTCTTCCATTGAAGGATCTCATAAAGAAACCCCTTATTTTGCTAAATATTTGACAAATCAGAAATTATTGGAGCTACAATTATCTGATTCAAATTTTAGGCGATATGTATTGCTGCAGTTTCTCATTCTTTTCCAATATCTTAATAGCACTGTTAAATTTAAAGCGTAAGTATCTGTAATTTTTATACATTTTTATGTATACTTGTATTTTATTACAAATGAATTCACAATTCCTCTCAATAGAATTGCACATTTTTAATGAATCATTAGTAAAACAACTTTGAAAGCTATAAAACGATGTTTGTTTTCCAAAGCTTCCTTGCCAGTGGCTATGAGACAAGGTCTGCTTTCCTTAAATAGTGTTTCATGTTATATATATCTCAGAGTCTCAATAACTTTTGTATTTTTTAAGTGAAACACATGAATTGAAGCCTGACCAAGTAGATTGGGTGAAAGCAACTACGGAGCAAGTGTATGCTTTACTGACAGAAACTCCTCCTGATGGTTCAACATTTGCTGAAACTGTTAAAAATATATTGAAACGTGAAGAGCATTGGAATGCTTGGAAAAATGAGGGATGTCCGCCATTCAAAAAACCAGCTTCAGAGTCTAATATTGACATAGAAGAATTAAAGAAAGCAAAGAGACCAAGACGTAGAATTGGAGATGTTATTAGAGATGCTCAAGCAATTGGAAAGTACCATATGGGGAAGTAAGTAACCACTTGACGAATTTTGTTTATTTTTCTTTTTGATATGCAAGTGAATTTATTTATTTTGTAGTCCAGAACTCACAAAATTATGGAATCTGTGTCCCAATAATCTTGAAGCATGTAAATCCAAGGATAGAGATTTTCTTCCATCTTTAGAAACATACTTTGAAGAAGCTATTGTGCAATTAGATCCTAATGCAATGGTAGAAGATGAATACAAGTAAAGTACTTCCATTATTTATATCATATCATTAAATTTAATTATTAAGGTAAATTTTCTTTGTTTATTTGTTACAGAAAAGTAAATGATGGGAACTTTGGTTGGAGGGCATTGAGATTATTAGCTAGACGTAGTCCCCATTTTTTTGTTCATGGGAATTATCCTATTAATAAACTTCCTGAATATCTCGAAACAATGATTAAAAAAATTGCTAAAGATCGTCCAGTGAGTATAATACTTTTATTTCATTAATTTGTAGTTTCTATTGTCATTTATATTTGAAAAGTTAAAATTTTTAAGTTCTATAATCTTTACTTTTTAAAGCAGACACAGTCGGATACAAAGTTAGAAACGGAAGAAACTCCACCACAGGAAGCTAATGATCAAGAATTTAATGAAGATGTCCTAAAGCAAGAAAGTGAACAAGTTGAAGTCGAAAATACAGATTCCAAAGGACGAAAATTAACGAAAGTAACCCCTGAAATGGTGGCGAAACTGTCAGAAATTTTGAAAAATGATTGGAAAAAATTAGCAGCTAAGTTTGGTTACACAAGTGATGAGGTAAATAAATTTTATAATATTATCCAGCTTGCATAAAGAGTAGAAATAGTCATATACTGCAGTTATGTATTTTTTTTTTAGATTACGTTTTTCCAAGGAAAACCAACACCATATGAGCAATGTAAAAATATGTTGGAAATTTGGGCAGAAGAAGATGTAGATGCGTCGATGGAAAATTTAGCATATATTTTAGAAGGTTTAAAATTTACGGAAGCATTAGCTATTTTAAAATCTTAATTGTCTCTTAATGGAATATTTATAAAAACAAAAATGTACCTTAAAAAATGTATAGTACTATAGGAATTAAACTTTTACAATTTTCCTAATGATGTTCTTTTATGAATCCTAATTTAAAATTTTATTAATATTGTATTTTAAATAGTATTACATTATATATTTTGTTTTAACAATAACTAACTTTAAACAAGCATAACTAAAATAGCGATTTAGAAATATATGAATAATGTACTTACGTTTAATGGTATCATTGTGTTGTAATCATTTCTGGAAATACGGAGTATGGTATAATTGGTACTCCCGAGTATACGCAGTATAGCATTAATAAAAATCATCATATTAAAAATTTTCAGTTAAAAAAAAATTTCTTGTTAAAGTAGGAGGTGAAGTGATTTTTATCAAATTAAATAGTAAGTATTCTTTTACTCAAATAAAGTTCAAAATTAAATATACGCATCTGAAAGTTCAAGTAGTCTATACATATTTTTTTGTTCAAATAAGTCATACATGTTTTAGTGAGAAATCATTTTGCTGGTTTAAACATAACGTGCATATATTAGATCAATCAATTATCAAGTTCATCTTAATTAGAGTATTGAAATATTACATGGTATCGATAAATTCAATTCGATTCAAGAGCCCATTAGATGCACTTTCCGCTTTTTATTTAGAAAGACAATAATAAAGTGTACAAATTATACAAAATTTCGAACTAAAACGGTCGTCGGTGCAAACTATATCGAAGGATAGTTGGTTTTATATCGGTACGTCAAGATCTACATTACGGCATTGAGGGAATTTTCTTTCTTTATTTTTCGGTACGAAATCGATTCGCCAACAAGCATGCTGACAACCTAAAGGTATAGACCGACGTTTTCTCTACTTAATCGTAATAAATTAGTTTAACGTTAGTAATATATCGTATCTTCGAATTATAGACACTGACTTAGACTCGATTTATGCTCGATGTAAAAGCAGAGGCCAACGACGATTAAGACAGCGACAGCTCGCGGAGTGGTAACTTTTTTTTTTTTTTTCGAACAAGAACTATACGTAAGTTATAAAATATTGCTACACATACGCCGAACAGTTTCAGAAGCTTATTCCATAATTGTTCACAACTGTTAATCCAATTTCTAAATAATCCTTTCCTCGCATATACATACTGTTTGCTTGTGGGCCTGTAATTTCAACATTCATGCAATTACTATCGCACCAAACGCGTCCGCCGCGAATTATACACAGAGCATAAATCCGGATTCCGAATGCAAGAAACTCAATGATCTTTTACGGAATCCTTTTATAATCGATTTGTTTCTTACATCTAACATACACACTCATATGTATTGGCTAAAGTGTAAATGCAATTCAATTGCGGATATGAACTCCGACATTTTATTAGGTCGTAGGGCAGTTGTTAGTTTACGTTCTTATTTTCTTTCTTTTTACTTCTTTCATTAATCCTTTAACGGTAAATTATGACTCAAGTGGCGAACATTTGGGCCACGCTTCGAAGAATCTTCTCTCATAGCAACGATCTAAGTACTGGACGTTTATCGTGACGTAGGGAACTCCTAATAGCGTCGAGATGGTTGACTTACATACGTCGAAGAAACTATGATGTCAAGTTCTTTCCAACGCTCGACAATGATGACGGATTAAGAGTACAGGCGAGTAATCGATATGGAACACTGATGAACGATGTCTAGACGATCAGTCTTATTTCTTAAAGAGAGAACGAAAATTCGTATAAAGCGTAGGTTAATGACTCGCAATTACGGTTATAACCTTTGGAATTACAGATAGATTTTACGCTGTATAGAAATGAGATGATCACTGTTCGCATTGCATCTGACATAGATCAATTTTCCTCTGAAATCCTTTCCACATTTTCTCCTTTTTATTTTATTTACTGTTTTTTAATAGCTCATCAAACAAGAACAATACAGGATGAACTCATCTCGATTTCTATTTATACAACGACACTGTTGTTTTGTGATTTACGTATGTTAAGAGGCGGAAAGAGAGGTTAAGAGGAAAAGAGTGAGAGAGAGAGCGGGGGGAAGAGGAATAAAAAGGCAGGCAGAAGAACGGTAGAAGGGTTAGTTTTCCATCAGAGAATCCAAGTACTCCTTGTAATCGTTCTCCGACATTTCGTCCTCGTCCTCTACAACATCAACGCTTCTCCTCCTTCTTGTGGTCTCGCTGGTTACTTCTATACAAAGTAGCGCGAACTTGTTGTCGCAGGAATAACGAACTTGTTCCAAGAGACGTCCTCCTGTTAACGGTGATCCTAATCCGTAACGATCTGAACTGCTTGAATGCCAAGCGTCGCAATACGTGTCCATTGCTCGGTCTCCTAATTTGTGTGATCCGTGCCATGCAACCTTTTCTGGCCTGAAAAGTCGGGCAAATTTAACGTTAACTAACTAGTATATTAAAGTTTATGTATAAATAAAACTCTCATGCAATTATTAAACCAATAATTTCTATTTTATTACAGAAAAAAAAGTAAATTAATTGCACAATTACCATGCAAAGTCGGTGAGGATGTTCTTTCCATTGAAGCTATAGATTCTTGGGTTTTGTGAGAAGTAGGCTCCATTTCCGTTAAACATCTCCTTCCAGGAATTGAAAAGAACATCTCCCTGAAAGATCGAAAACGAATGTCACATAACATGCACGATACATTTATGGAAAATTATTTAGAAACTTTAGTGGATAATTTTGATGAATAAACCGAGGAGAATCGGTGTATTTTAGATTACGAATTACCTTTATATTAACGATAGGTAATTCCCGGTCTGCAAGTTTCACGATGCTGTCAACATTTTGAACCCTGGAGCTAAGGAATGCGCGGAACGTAGCCCTCAAACCAGCTCGCTTTGCTTGTCGATAACAAGCATAGTCAGCTCCTCGTATACCGTGCATGTCTCCGGTAAATGGTTCGTTCAAAGCAGCCATTCGTAGCTGAAAATTGTAATATCGATATGACATTCTTGTAAAAATTCGTGTCATGAAATATTTAGACAAACATTTAGACTAAATATTTATTTAAATATTTAAAATACGATTAACAAATTGGCGTTGAATTTTTATATGTAAAATAAAATAGATTTTTAAGCTTTGTATACCAGTCTGTGCAGATACATAATGGAATAAAATATACATCTTTTTTATACTTACAATTCAATTTTTGTAAGGTAAATGTGTTCCATTTTGTACTTACATTTTTCATAATATAATACAAATTTGTACTTCAAGAAATTAATGTAAAACATGTTAAATAGGAAATGAAAAGTCGTGTTTCCTTTTTTCTTTAACTTCTAATGAAAATGAAACGAAGTGATGAATTTCTATGGAAACCTAAACGAAAAATATAAGAAGATGCTAATGTTAAAAGATTAATCGTGTTAATATCTTACCATTCGTGGATACCACTTTGCGGCAGGAAGAAAATTTAAGCGAAATTAGGTAATACATTAGTCCACGTCTTATCGATAACGTTTTACACTCAACAGGATTAAGATAGAAACTCACCCCCGTTCCGTCTGCTTTTATGGGTATCTGGTTGATCAGGTTGGAAGCCTCGAAAGGTGGATTCGCTGGAGGCGGTGACGTGGTCGGTGGTGCGGGTGTAGTTATTGGTAAAAGCGAGCCCAACTACAGAACATGGTATAAATATTTTGAATTAAACTGAAGAGATAGTCCGGCAAATAAATGAGTACAGACATTACAGTTTTATATTAATAAACGATGTACAAAGTACGAGATAATTATCGCGGAAAAAAAAGTAATTGCGTTTGATAACACACTTTATCATATTCAACAAATTTTACAATTTCTATTTTTCCTCGATTCAAGACATTTAACAAATGCAACGAACATTACTAGATGGTGTGCGAATAGTTATCATCCCATTGTTCTATGGTGATCCTTCGGTGATTAAATTTTACAGCTAAATATTTTATTTTAACGATTTCTGTATAGAAATACGTACTTCTGTACATCGCTCAAAATTTACACAAATCCTTTCAGCCAATCAAAAAATATTAAAAATTTTAGACGAAGGTGGAACAAACAGAAAAATGTTCTACTAACTGCAATGTATTGCCAGCCATTGTTCACTCTGACGAGCAGCGCTTGTTCGTCTATGATATAAGCTAATGTTCCAACTGGGCTCACAGCAGACATCTAAAAATATAACGAAAATTAAAGCATTTATGTATGTTATTCGAAGTTCTATGCAAAAATAAATTTTTTTAACAGCAGTAAAATGATTTACCTTCGTCATGGCTTCGGTATTTTGGAATGTCACTGCTCCTGGTACGATCTTGGTCGTGCTTTCCAGATGTCCTCTGGTCGCAGTGGTTGCAGCACCTTATAAAAATTTTATAGACAATTAAGAGGTATTTTCAGAGGTACATTAAACGTTACTACAAAATTTGTCGCATTTAGAACACGAAGAAGATTAATCTGTCTTTTAGAAACGTTGTTCCATCGCATTTTATATTTAATGACAGGATTACCTAAATGCTCCTTTAGTTCCCTCAATTGTTTTAGTTCTTGCAGAGCCTTCAGTTCGTCTAGACTAGTTCTGGGTCCTTGCAGCGTAGGAAACAGAACATTTCGTGGATTTTTTTCTAACAAAACATGATCTTTTTCATTACTTTAAACTAAGTATCTTATGCTAATTTAATTAGGAGTAAAGATAATTTAAATATGAAAGAATAAATAATTTTTGCATTTTTAAATACTTTTTTTAATATTTAAATATTAAATCTTTAAAGCTAAGTGTTTCATTTGTATTCTAATTACGTTGTCAATGTATATCGATATATCCTTACCTTGTCTAACACCGTAATAGTCTCTTTCACCATGGATATAACTTCTGACGATTCCTGGTTTAACGTTCTGACCACTTATAGATGGTCCAGGTGATCCTGGTGGTCCTGGAGGTCCTGGAGGACCTGGAACTGGGATATAATTTCCCTGAGACGGTGGTCCAGGTGGTCCTGGAGGTCCTGGAGGTCCTGGAGGTCCTCTTTGACCGTCTCTCCCAGGCTGTCCCGATATTCCAGGGAATCCGTCGTCTCCCTTATCGCCTTTTATCTAAACATAACATAAAATGTTAAATATAAAATATAAGATTAAAAATATAAAAGGTAAAATATACAGTCGAAAATATAAAATATAAAATATATAAAATATGCATATTGAAACACGAGAAATTCGCAACAATGTCTTCTAAAATTATTACAGGTCACTTCACCCGTAATTTTCCAATTAAGCCACATCCCGACGAAGTTAAACAAGTGTACGGATACCTTTGACTCGTGGCGTATATTTCATACAAAAAAAAAAAAGAAAAAAAGGAAAAGAAAATAGAAAAAGAAAAGGAAAAATTCATACACTTGAACCAGTTTCGCCAAGTGCAAATCGGTATAAATCACGGTACGTGTCTTCGTCGGCGCTGAGCCGTTCGAAAGCGCAATAAAAGCGTGGAGTTTGCCTTACGTTGGCTCAGCTTTTAAACCAAAAGCGTGGGGTGAATTAAGCCCTGCCATGCGCATTCGTCGTTCGTCGCTTGTCATGGTTACGATGAAATTTCGACGAATTTCTGTTTGGGACGCCGAATAAATCGAGCCGGGGGCTTCGCGGGCTGACAAAGATGAAAAAGAAGAGGGTGCAGCCGGGAAAGAGAAAGTGAAAAAAGGAGGGAAAATTGGGAAAAAAAGGGGTCGGAAGGAGCGTCAAGCGCACACTTGCATTAATTTCCGTCACACTGGCGCGTTCTATGGCTTGCTCAATGAGACTTGCCGCTGTACACGAGGTGATCTACGAGCACTGTTACAAGTTTCGCGAGCTTCACGAAGTGGTCGTTCCGACTAAAAAATGTTCCAGCTTGCGCGTTCGTAGTAGAACTCGTACGAGCGTTTCCGCTTCGTAACAGTGATTAAACAGCCCAGGGAAGGATCAAATCGAATCGTGACGGGACAGAGAACAAGTGGAAAAGGAGGATGAAGAATGGGGAGGAAAAATGCAGGAACTTGGAAGAAACGTTTGACAAAATGCATTATTCGAAACATAAATGATTATTAAATATAATGTTGTTAAAATATAAACTCCCGTCTAACTTTTAAGATAAGAATGAATCTCCTAATGTTTTCCCTTTTCGTATAATACTTCATTTTAGAGCCAAAAATAAAGAGAGAATAAAAATATTTTGACATATATATACGTATCATGAAAATGTATGCTATGGGGGTACGAATGCAGTTCTAGTTTATAAAACATATATGAATTATTAAATTCATTGTTAATAACAAATTGTTAAAAGCATAAATTAATAATAAAAATTAAGGAATCAAGAAATTCTTGATTACTGTAGAAAACAGGTAATCATTAACGAAAATGTATACTATGGGGGGTGCGAATGCAGTTTTACTTTGTAAAACATATATAAATTATCAAATTCATTGTTAATAATAAATTGATAAAAGCAAAAATTAATAATAAAAATTAAAGAATCAAGAAATTCTTGGTTATTGTAGAAAACACGTAATCATTAACGAAAATGTACGTTATGGGGGGTGCGAGTGTAGTTTAACTTTATAAAACATATATAAATTATCAAATTCATTGTTAATAACAAATTACAAAAAGCATAAATTAATAATAAATATTAAAGAATCAAAAAATTCTTGGTTATTGTAAAAGACACGTAATCATTAATGAAAATAAAAATATTTTGACATACATATACGTATCATGAAAATGTATGCTATGGGGGTACGAATGTAGTTTTAGTTTATAAAACATATATGAATTATTAAATTCATTGTTAATAACAAATTGTTAAAAACATAAATTAATAATAAAAATTAAAGAATCAAGAAATTCTTGGTTACTACAAAAGACACGTAATCATTAACGAAAATAAAAATATTTTGACATATATATACGTATCATGAAAATCTATGCTATGGGGGTGCGAATGCAGTTCGCAATTATATATTCTATATTCGCAATATATATGCTATATTCGCAACATAACTTTTGATTGATTATTTTATTATAAATCAAAAGTTATGTTACGAATTATTTTCTTTGATTTGATTATTTTACTATAAAACATGTATTTTAATTTTTACAAATAAAATATTTAATTCGTTACACCAGTTATATATAACTGGTTCCTTCATCACGCATTTTCCTCAGACAAACTTTTTGCAAAATATGCAAGTTTGAGTGGTCTTATTACCGGTGCACAATCCTATTTGACATTTTTTTCGTGATTGGGAAAATTATATATAAAATTATATATTAATTAAAATAATATTAATATAATATAAATATTATTTAAAATATATCAATTAAAATAATTAAATATATAATTAAATAAAATGATATATTAATTATATATCAACCTGGCAGATGCGAAATTTCGCGTGGGGTAAAATGTTTTCCAACGATACGACCCCTGATGCAACGATTTCGAGGAGTTTGTAACCCAGTGCTCGTACATCACCGTGCACATCTCCACTTCGACCTTTCACCCGATACGAGACAGGATAAAAATGCATCCATTATCTTTATTCGTTCTCCAACGGCAAACTCTTCAGCTCTACAGCCCTGATATCTCTTCTCGTATTATTTCTGTTTGCGAGATATCATCGCAGAGTTTGCAAGATTCGCGATAGGATCTTATCGGGAAATTCCTTCCAATTTTCCGCCGACTGCTACGTCTTCTACCCGTCATTTTTCTTAGCTCCTAGCAGTTCCAGAATAATTAAAGGTAAGCGACGAGCTCGGAGTCACCGCCGGATAACTGATGTTTAAAAATACGAAAAGATAGAAAACGTATCGCGATCTCTTGTTTTCTGTTTCCGATCTAATTTAAAATCCGCGGGACTGAAAAAATAGAACGAATTTTCGATATGCCTGTTATTTTAAGAAGATTAATTCCACGTGCGCGATTCGAGACCGGTTGGATATTCCGAGGAAGTTTCGTTGCATGTTAAACGAAACACTGGAAAGTTAAAAATGATTCGCGTGATTCGCATTTTTCTGCTGTAGATAGATTAAAATAGAAACGACGAATAGAAACGTAGAAGTTGCTGATCGCAAATTTTTCCCATCGAGACGAGGAGAAAAATAATGTCTGCTCGAAAGCGTTAATTTTGTTAAATTCGTGAGAAATTGCAAAGATCATAAACGACGTGAACTCACGTCAATAGTTCATGCGTTAACCCCATGTGCTACGTTTTACAAAGTGTGCATTGTAAAAGCAATTAATTTTAGTTACTATACAGGACTTCTCAAAGGACTAGAAAAATGTTTCAAACAACAGTTGCTTGATATCAAAGAGTGCATGAAACGTAGTAATTAATTTCTTGTTATTTCACTTTCTTATTTAAAAAATTAATTATGGCATTGCGTGTATCCCTTTGATATTACATGTTGAAATATACTTTTGTCTAATAAACAATTTACAAGTAATTTTAATTAATTTCAGGTAGTAAATGATTCACTCGCCTTGTATATAAATAGTTACAAAGGAAACACAGCATATCTTATTTTATAATTAATTTTAATTTTGTAAATTAAAATTGTATCATTAATTTGAATATAACTATAATTCACCATGAAAGGTGAAAATAACGCAAATAAATAAATTGTAATTGCAATTTTAATTGCACGATGAATGTTTTGCTTATTGTAATTTAACCCTTTGCACTCGACAAGTTTTTGGCTAAAGATGAGTAAAGGTTCAAAGATTTTCTGTTATAAAACTGACGACATTTTTTTGACCAGTAATAAATAAGAAATCATGTAATAATTAACACATAGAATTATTTCATTTCGGTACCTCTCACACCGTTACATTATCTTAAATTTGACATATTAATTAATATCGATTTTCGAAATTTTATCAAATGGTGACTGAAGGGTGCCTCTCGAGTGCAAAGGGTTAATTTAATATCAAAAGATTATGATCAGTTAGATTTATCGTAGCACAGGAAGTTAAATGGGATTAAGGTTACATCGGATGTTCAGATTTCGAGGAGAATTTGTTAACTGTACTTACGCCGACAGAAACTCCATAAGGGTTAGGTGTGGCAGGCTCCCCTTTTTCTCCCTTGGGTCCCAGTGGTCCAACAGGTCCAGGAAGTCCGGGCGTTCCAGGACGACCCTGTTGGAAGTAGTTACCGATACATAGAGTTCATGTTCTATCTTCCTGTTCATGAATATTCCACGTTCATTAAATCTTTAATTAATCTCGCGTGCAGCTCAATCTAGTATACAATTTGTTCCCGATTACCGTGATTTCTAATTTTATCACTCGATTATTACATGGTTCACCGGGATAATTGATTTACCGACAGCTGTCAGCTGCAAATTAGTCAATGGAATTTAAGTCTCATCGAAAGGAGAACGAGTCAAATTTCCTCAGATTTTTACTATTAAGGTAACGCGAGTACCGTGTAATACTCACTTTCATGGCGTTCTGTGCGTAGCATTGAAAAAGACATATGATTTTAGACACTGATTTTTAGGCAATTAGCAAGGGATGTGATTCATTTGAAACGTGCTGTGCATAACAGAAATTAATTCCTCTGGCCACTGAGTAAACGTTACTTTATGCCTTGTTGGATTACAATTTTCAGAAGATGGGAGGAATACAATTTTTGTGCAATTCACTGTGCAACGTTTACTTTCAGCAATGTAACAAATGTTAATTTCCAACTGATAAGTACTCAACTACTTAGATTGGACTTATATTAAAGTACTCTTATCTTATGAACCTTCCTGTGCTTACTGATTCCAAGGATTTTAAAAAGTAATAGAGACTACATATGTAAAAGGAGTAAAAAGAGATAAGCTTAAATCCTGTGACAGTTAATGAAATGTATAAAGTTACGGTATTTTATCATTACCCTAATTTACGTCGAACGCTATTAAATTTGTCAAGCTTTGTTAGCTTGGAACAATAATGGATAATTCGAGTATTGACCACATAAGCGAAGAATTCAGTCATGGTAGCGTGTCTGACAGGCTTGCAGATTCGTTGACTTATACTTGTTCATTACGGGGGTAAGGTAGCCACTCGCCAATTAATCTAATGCTCTGGAACTCGGAACTGCATGACCTCAGAGTTGTGGAATCCGTCAAAAGCCACCACTATACCGTGAGACCTTACAACTTTATCTAGCCTGTCAGATACGCTCTCAAGGTTCAGACAATTATTACTCCTTGCTTATGGATATTACAAAGTACTATTTACATTGTATATAACTTATTATCTTAAGAAAAATACGATAAAATACTGTAATTATACAAGTTTTAACAGCATTTAACCCTTTGACTATGGAGGACTTTGAAACGCATCAGCCGTACCATAGGAATCCATTTACAATTTTTTATTAGGTGTGCATTTCTGAGAAATTATTGTATACTTAAATAATAATAAAAACAATACATTCCACTGCCTTAAAACAACATTGTTTATTTCCTTGTATTCTGCATTAAATGGTTACTTAGTACATACTTAAAATTTAGCAGCAAACAAAACTTCTGAGCGCCTTTAGGCGCCTACAGTATCACAAGTGCAAGATTTCTAAGCGTCTTCAGGCGCCCACAGTAGTCAAAGGGTTAATATTATGAGAACAGAGTTTATTTAATACTAAAACTATCAAACCAATCAAAATGATCGTTTCCAGATATATCATCAGTTACTGAAAAAGTGCAGCTATTTCTGACTTTTATGCACAAAAGGCATGCATATCTGTATGCAAGATTATTGTAGTAATCTTCATCATGCTACTTTAATCATTATTATTTGTATACCAGTATTATTATAAAATATTAATTAATATTATTAATAATTTAATCATTATTATTTGTATATCAGTATTATCTGTAACCAAAGTATATTTGTAACTATTCTATATCAGTATTATTTACACAAAAATTTGCTGATGAGTTCTAGCATAGATAATTTATATCTGGACTTTCTTATCTGTATGCAAGATTATTATAGTGAACTTCATCATATTACTTTAATCATTATTTGTACATCAGTATTATTTGTAATCAAAGTATATTTGTAACTATTCTATATCAGTATTATTTACATAAAAATTTGCTGATGAGTTCTAGCATAGATCATTTATATCTGAACTTTCTTATCTGTATGTAAGATTATTGTAGTAACCACATCATACTACTTTAATCATTTTTATCTGTATACCAGTATTATTTTTATATATTAATTAATATTATTAATAATCTAATTATTATTATTTATAACCAAAGTATATTTGTAATCATTGTATTATTTAGCCAAAGATTGCTGATGAGTTCTAGCATCGATCATTCATATCCGAACTTTTCATAATCCTCAGAATCACTCCGGAAAGCTTCACTGTCTCACAGCGACATAACATTCTTCGCTTCTATTCATTATCCTCCATCACCTCGGATAAATTGCAACCAAAATTGCATCTCTCCCGTACTTCCAACAAGATCAAGAACTTGAGCCAGGGCAAGAAAAGAGGTCCACAGCTTGCTACAACGTGACACACACACAGGATTAAATAACACGTAGCCATTGGCGCGAGGAGCGATAACAAAATAATTTTTCGAAAGCCCATTTTCCTGATGGGGAGGAAATCAAACGGAAATAGAGGGGTTGATCGATAAAAAGAGGAGAGAAAGAGCATAAAAGGAGTTTTCTCGTACCACCCATCCAGGTAACCCAATTTCTCCAGTGGCTCCCTGCTTCCCAGGTGGACCGGGAGGTCCAGGGCGTCCTCTTCTGCCCCTCTTCCCCTCCGCACCCTTTTCACCCTTGATGGTGATGTAGTCTCCGGAGCTGGCTATAGCTGTAGCTCCTGGCGGACCTCTCTCACCTTTGTCGCCCTTTGCACCCGCCAATCCCTGCACTCCTGCAACTCCGTCCTTGCCTGGCTCGCCTTTGTTTCCTTGAGGTCCTTGAACGCCATTCACACCAGGAATTCCGGCTGGTCCGGAATCACCTTTATCTCCCTTCTCGCCTTTCGTGCCCTTGTCTCCTTTGTATCCTCGTGCACCACCTTCGCCCTTGTCGCCCTTTTCCCTTAACACTAATTCATTTGACACGTTAGGCAGAGAAATTATTCGTTTGAGCTAATGTAGAAGAGATGGGGATCAGATAATCTTTTGTCTCTTTTCCCTTTTGTCTCGAGATAAAATGAAGAAGGTGGAAAATATCTGAGAGTGAATGTATGGGACATTGTTGGCGGTTCTCTATTTCTGGGAAACACGTTGTTGAAATTTCCTTGAACGCTGAAGTTACAATCGTAGAATTTGTTGAAGTTGAACACGTGGCTGGTTGTGTTTGCGAAGTCGAGTTTTGCGAAATTTGTTTTTATTGCAGTGAAATTAAATGTTAAAAATAAACTGCACATCCTAGACAGGTGGGGGCGATCACTGCTCTTTCATTTTGACTTTTGTTACACTTTAGTGTCTTTTGTCTCATATATTCTGGAAATGACTGTGAATTATGTTACCCTAAACAGTTCAGACACGGTTCTAATTGTACACCAGTTCAATAAACATATTTTTCCACCATTTCCACTGGATACGTTGTTTTTACAATATAATCCCTTAATAGTTTCTTTCAATTTATTTTTCTCGGAGTGGGTATTTGGTTTGTGGGATGCAGCTAATCGTATAGATAATGGAATTTGGAAAATTAATCACTTGGAATAAAATAATACCGTGTCAGAAAGAATCACTAATTTCAAACACTTGGTTCGAAATCTTATTAGAAATATATATATACTAAATTCCATGTCTGCGTAATTTTGTGTTCTTCAATTATCAGTAATCCTATCACACTAGAACTACTCACACAGTCAAAATGGCTGGTCCCAGAATTTTCCTTTTTGCAATCACCGAACACACACACCTGCTTTAAGAATAAAACTGCTATCAACTCATATTAACCCTTTACGCTCGACGATTTTTTGGTTAAAGAAGGGTGCAAGTTGAAAAATTTTCTGCTTAAGGCTGATATTTTTTGAGCAGTAAATAAGAAATCGTATAATAACTAACACCTAGAATTATTTAATTTCGATACCTTGCACACTGTTATATTATTTTAAATTTGATATATTAATTAATACCGAGCTTCGAAATTTTATCAAATGGTAACTGAAAGGCACCTCTCGAGTTTAAATGGTTAAGAAAGAACTGTAATCAATATATTCACTCATATTCATCGTACCGTTGAAATTACTATAACCTGTGCACGTTATAGTTAGGTGCCCATTAAATATCGATAGTTCTAGTGTTAAATATACCAGAAATTTATCGAGGAGCGGTAGAGGAATACCAGAGAACACATATGTGTTCTAATTCTCGTTCATATTATCTTCATCTTTTTATCCGATTCGAATTAATTATTTAATTATCTAAAATACATAAGAAGGATCGATGAATTAATCTTACTTGACTCAGCGACGTTCACTCCTCCAGGACCGCTTAATCCAGGCATGCCTGGTGGTCCAGGTGTTCCCGGAGGTCCTGGTTTCCCTTCTGGTCCTGTGTCTCCTTTGTCACCCTTCTCGGCCGGTCTTCCATTCTCACCTGGTGCGCCAGGAAGCCCCGGTGCTCCCGGAGCACCAGGTTCACCTTTGAATCCCTGAATTCCTCGAGAACCTTCTTTCCCGTGATCGCCTTTTCCGCCCTTGTGCCCTGGTTCGCCTTTGCTACCTTTGGCACCGGCGATACCTGTCTCTCCTTTTGGTCCTGGACTTCCTGGAAGGCCTGCGTCGCCTTTCTGCCCTGGCAATCCTGGTCTCATGGCGATGCCTTCGGTCTAGGAGACAGATTTCGTTTCAGATTAATTTTCATCCACACGGCAAGGTCGGTCTATACACTTTGGAGCGCTGCAGGGTTTATAATTTGCGTAATCTTTATGTACTTTTGAATAAGAAGTTCAAATATAGGATCTTTATTGGAATACGAGATATACAGAGTGTCCCCAAAAAATGTATACACACTTTGCGTGATTATAAAAACAGTATATATTTGGGATGGATTATGGTAGTAGAACTTTAAAATATATTTACGTTTTTCAAAGTCTAAAATTAGCCATTATTTTAAATAGGTTGTACCTAAAAAAGAAAAAATAAATTAGAAAGAATAAGGTATACGATTTATTGGGACACTCTGTATTTGCGACGATATCTTTTTTAGGCTTTCAACCATTTGCATCCAAGCGCGGAATAATCCGCGAACCACGACTGTCTCCTGTCACCGAGCGCGGAATAATCCGCGAACCATGACTGTGTTCTATCACCAAGCGCGGAATAATCCGCGAATCATGACTGTGTTCTATCACCGAGCGCGGAATAATCCGCGACCTGTGACTTTTTAAACGCATATATGCGGCGCTCCTCCGCAAAGGGTTAATGCTTGGAATTTTCATCTGATTTCCATCACAGTGCAAAATAAATACTCTAAGGTATTCTTTTAACATTTTTGATATTATTTACAAATATTATTAACCCTTTACACTCGACGATTTTTTCGTTACAGAGAAATAATAATTCGAAGACTGTCATAAAGTCGACGATATTTTTAAAATGGAAAATAAAAAATCGTATGCAAATTAAGATAAATTAAGAATTATGTTACTTCGACATTGCACGCATCGTTAGGTAATTTTAAATTTCATATATTAATTAATATACATCTTTAGAATCTGATTAAATGGCGACTGAGAGTCGCCTCTCGAGTGCAAAGGGTTAATGCTTGCAGTTGTCGTCTGATTTTCATTATCATTGGAAATAAATGGGCAAATATTTTCGATATCATTTATGAATACGCATTTTATCCAGTAACGATTGCATTTTAAAATATTGGCAATTGTTCTCCGCAACTACGACGCTAATGAATGGAACTTTTACCAAATCCAAAGAGACATCGAATGACATTAAAGTTTTAAAGCGAGCTTAAAGCGTGGGATGCATTTTAAAATACGAAGAGGGGAAGATTTGGTAGAATGCAATTGTCGTTCCAAATTCATCACAAAGTTCAGCGATAAATTTCAGCTCGCCACAAGCTGCGAGACGGAATGCCCGTAGCATACCGGTGCAATCTCGAAAGAAGCTTTCGTACCAAAGTTGCTCTAAATATGAAACTATTACTCACCCTATAAATGTCTCGGGGTTTCCAACTGGGCTGCATGCGCATAATAGTCGAAATTTCTCTGTTTAATCATTGGTATAAGGTCGTAAAGCTAAAAGCAGTCGGTCGACCCGATGTGCCACCTGCTCGTTTGTATCGTCTAATGGCCGTTGACGAACAATCGTCGTTCGAGCAATTGTCTCTAGTGTTCAATTGAACCATTATCCTGTGCTCGGTACCTGTTTGCAAAGCAAACAGCTGATCGGGCCTTTTATCGAGAACTTATGACAGGTACGAATTACTCAGCGATCGAAGGGCCTCACTGAAAATATACTAAACTCGGGAGACAACGCGATCGTGAGACTTAAGGAAGCTGAAGGTAAATACAAGTGTCGTTTCTAAGTGTCGATTCTAGGAAAAATAAAAAGGGGTCGTTTCGATTCCTAAAATAATATGATGCACTTGATGAGGAATAAGGAGCATGATGTTAATTTTGAACGAGTTCTTCGACTCTTGAGTACGGTTGGTTTGACAATGGTTTAATTGAAGATAAGCCCTTAACCGTTTGAGTCCCAAGTAGCGCTTGAGGCTTTCGGAAGAACACGGTCGAGAAACCCTGAACAGCGCGATAACGCTTGCCTTAATCGAGTGCAACGAAGTCCAAACGGCGCGATAGCGCTTGTTTAATTGTATGTCGAGAAATCCCAATCGTCGCAATAGCGCTTGTTGGTAATATGTGACGTACATGCATCAGCAAAGTTGAGCGCGATCGCGCTGCTTGGGACACAAACGGTTAATCACTGACATCCAGTTTCTAAGCTTTCGGAAGGGTATTAGGTGTGGTAGTCTTCAATGTTTTGCCAATGCATCTTTCAATTTTCCATAACTATTTATCACGATTACTCGTTGCAGCGACCAACGTTTGCACCCTCATCGCTATATGGGAAACGGTGGTTTTCACGAGTCCTCGGTGAATCCTCGACTTCCTATAAATATAAGTTCCTATGTTCCTATGGTCCTAGGTATCCCCCGTCTAAGATAGGACCTGATATAAAGCCTTAGTGACGAGTCCACTACTGGCAGGCCCAGGGCGAAACGCATCCCTTCCTTTTCCTTTCCTCCCTTCTAGCACAATCGCTACATCGAGAATAACTGCGACAAGTTAACTTCGACAACCGTGAGAGAAGACCCCTACAGACCTTTTCTTAAGAGTGACACCGATTTCTCGGCGTCAGTTCCACTTCTGCATAAAAAAGCTCGTCGAAACCCGAAACAGTGCCTTTCGTTTATTGATACCTCGCGATATCCCATCGAATGAAAAATAAAAAATAGGTAAAAATGGAAGGTGAAAGGGGAAAGAAGAGCAGACACAACGTGTGGAGAGTGAAAGAGCATCGATCGATATCGCGTTTCGTGCGTTTAATTTCGTCGATGATGGTATCGGATCGTTCCAGCCGATGGACGCACGTTTATTCGACCGTTTACAAGTCCCGATGTTTCCGTAACCGCAAACGAATCGAACTGCCTTTACTTTCTACCCTTCCTTCATCTATCCCTGCACGAAAGCCTCTCAGAACGCCTATTTATCAACGCCATCGATCGCTTGCTTATTCGTCACGCCAGGTTCTTAAAGCTTTTCTACCAACCAGTTTCCAACTTCCAGACTTTCTTCGGCTATTGAGAGGTTCGTATTCAACGAAGGCATCTTTCATTCCGTCTTTCTTCACTCTTTTATCCGGTAACGGCCCGCGTGCAGTATATTCCCAGTCCATCTCGAATGATCAAAGAGGGATGAAGATAGTTTGGTAAAATGTGGTTAGTTGATTAGGAAATTTTGCTTCGAGAGGTTATATTCTGGAGTTGGTTTCGGGACATGATAATTCTATATTTTTCTGTTTATAGTTGCGAGAAAGTGAAGTAGATTGATTACGAATATGAAGATTGCGAGGTTGGTTACGTCTCCCGATAGCTTCTAGGGAATAATTGGGGGAATTTTAATCCACGAGTTTGGTTAAAAGAAAGAACATCGGTCCTAGGGAATATTGTACAATAGAACATTAATTTGCGAATTTGGATACACTTTAAAGTTGGTTTCTGAATGTAATTGCGCTTCTGTTTGCTTACTGTTGTGGAAAAATAGAGTCGACTAAATAGGGATGTCAATTTTGCCAATTTGGTTACATTTTTGGATAGTTTCTAGGGAATAACGTAAGAAATTTTAATTTCCTAGTTTAATTACGTTTTAGAGCACGTTTTTAACGAACAATGATTGAATAGTAGAATAATTGGTAAAAGTTACTGATCTTATAGAATATTTCAAACTTCTGCTTTTAGTTTTACTTTCAATTTTTAATTATTTCTACTTTTACTTTTAATTGTTTAAGTTTTAATTGTTCCATATAGAGGAAAAATAATTTTCTTTTATCACAAGGCGGATATAGGTAACAATCTAATTTTGCACGCATTAATAGACAATATTTAATAACAAAAATTGAAACTAGATTTTTAAACAATATCTCCTTGTCTGTATCGCAAGCATAGCACTTCTGGTTTAACAGAAACACTACTGCTTGCAGTATGTACGTCTTCATACCTTCGTGCGATACGATTATTCAAGTCGAGAATAATGTAACACCTTCTAAGGCACGAAAATGAGTACCTGAAATATTCCGCTGGACTCAATGTTAGGTTAGTACACTCAATTAACCCACGAGTAACACGGGACGCAGTTGAAATGATGGAGTTTAGTATGAATGACGGCAAATTGCATCATTTTACGCGATGACCTTATCTACAGCTATCAAACATCATGAACGACTAAATAAAGTGAAACTATCACTAATGGAAGATCTTTTCGGCCAATTGGATATTAAATTAAACCTTAAATTTCACCACAAGATAGGTTAAAGCAAATGCCAATTGGAGTACTCAACACTAAAAACTATCCTCTTCCAATAAATACGTATAGTATAATAATAGTACAATAATAGTAAAATAATAATAATAATAGTATAATTGTGGTAGTCGTTGTCATAGAATGTTTGGTAAAAGTGTGAGAAATGTTTGCGTGGAAGAATGTATAAGCATGACGAGTATGACAGAGAGTCGTGCAAAATAATTAGTTGATGAATGACAGTCATCAGAAATAGACGTGTGTGAAAGAGTCCTGAATAGATTATATCGCAGTGAGAAGCGAATTTATTTTATGCGATTTAATTATAATTTATGTTGTGTCGTTATACTGTTCAATAAATATTGTTATCAGTTTATCCATTTACTCACAATAATAACCTAACCCAAAGTGAAAAAACAGTAATCACAGTTTTATCCGAAGAATCAGAATTAATTTTGCCAAAATCAGTTGCAGTTTATCAATAACTAAGAAACAGAATAGTCATTCTGGCTATATTAATAATCTCAATAATTCAATCATAATTAAAATCTTAATAACCTGCCATTCTTCGTTACTTAATGACACCTAAGACACTATTACTCTTCATCCACGACAACGGCAAACATTCTGCCTAAACACCCAACAAATGCCACCCCTAACTTCTAAAGCGACTCCCTCCAAACCTATCTGTACCCATCAAGGAATCCGTCCCCCGGACCTGCCCAAACAATTCCAACCCACCTCCCAACGAAACTCCCCCAGACACGTGACATATAAAACCAAAACTCGCGAAACCATCTCTCATCTACGATGGATCCCTAGCGTTACATCGTCGCCTCTCGCACAGACTTCAGATCTTCCTGACCGAGAGTCAATCGTCAACGAGGCAGTTAGGCCAAGTGATTCGTGTAACCTGCAAAACGGCATTCCCGCAGGCGTGTAGATCCGTTCAGACGACGAAGTTCCTTTTCCTAAGCAAGCCAACTCCCCGCCCGCCAGTCACTCACCTGCCGTACCTGGCCGGCGCAGCCTAGAAATTGGTTTCTGTATTCTCCAGGGAAATCGGACGCTTGTACGTTGGAGCACGAACCGGCATCGGGTCACGTAAGATAGCGCTCTGGGGTCAAAGCGAGATGCTCCGCCTGTCGGGGATTCCCCGAACCCCAGCAAGGTTGCAAAGTCCTCCTAAGGGGACGAAAAGTCGTAGGAGAGCGGTTTTCCCCGAGTTCCCGAAGCTGCACGCCTGGTATACAGGTATATACACATGTACGCACACAGTGCGCAGGCTCGTCCGAGCAGCTTAATTAATTTAAATGCCTGGAATATATGTACATAAGTCGGAGTTCGGTGAAGTTACCGAAGTTGCCGATAGAGGGTGCTGCTGCTGCCTGGTGATTTTCCCCTGGGTAAGGTTAGGTAACGGTGGAGGTGCTGCGCAGATATCTGGTTTCTTTATCGGAGATTCTTTGTTCTCGGAAAGTTACGAAGCGATTGGAAGTAATTTAAGATGCGAGATCGAAGAGTGGGTTGTACTCGGTTGGGCGTGGAGAGGTTAGGTTGGATAATCGTGGAAAAGTGTTTGGGTTCTTTCTGTTAGAATTTGGAGGGACTTAGATGGGGAATCGTGGCCACTGTCTTTGGCATTTGAGATCGGGGATTGTAAATATGACTTTAATACAGGTAAAACAGAAAATCTAAAACTGGGCGGTTGCAATGGTACGATGGTTTCGGTGTCAACACGTTGAGTGCGGCGTCCATTTTGCTATACTTTCCGCTTAGGCGCTAGCAAGTGGGCACTAGATGCAGAGCGCTCAAGTATGCTGAACAGAAGATTATTTTGTTTCACTTTATTGTTTGGGCTGTGAGAATGGTGCAGCCAATGCACAAATATACCAATTATAAACAGAAGATAATGGAGTGGGGAATGCCAGAAAGGCAAACAGGTGATCACCAAGAGACGATCAGTCAGAAAAAGGCACGCAAGTGTAAAGATTTACTTCGGCGGAGGGAATTCAGTTGTTACAATATATTAATTGTCATTAATAATTTAACATTTGACAATGCCTGTCTCACACACCGATGTAGACCAAACGAAAAGTTCGTTGTCAGTTTAAGAATCCACGGCGTCCAAACGAAAAGCCTACTGTCAGTCCCTAGAAATTGACATAGCACGTCAACGTGTTAAACAAATGTAGGGATATCGTTCCAATTGGCGATATATGGAATAAAAGGATGTTATTGATTCCAATATATATTTTACTCACGAGCTAAGAGACTTAAGAGTAAGTTACAAGCTAAAAGGATTACAAACTAATTACGCTGTTCACACTCGCACCGACTCCCTTTCAAACTTCGTCTCTAATCTCACCAACAGAACTGACCCAGGACAGCCATTGCACCCTTATTTAAACCATGCACTCTGTCTTCTTTCATACTCAAGCTTTCTTCCTCGATCACGAATTTCCCATAGCCTCTAAGTACTAGCCTCTAGCCTCTAGTACCCTAAACACTTAGGCGCCTTTCGCTCTTCACCTGCATTCCATACAGTCATAAATATCCCGTTCATCCGATCCATGCACGTGGTCACTCATCTTTCCACGTGCACTTCAGACATCCTCTAAACATTTAGCCTGAATCCTGGATTATTGTCTATTACCTGTCACTAGTTAGATGGGCCCAAGGGTTCTTTCTGACTCTCAGTATATATCTATTATTCCTACACGAATTTCGAAATTATTTACGAATTACGTTGTACGTTAATCATTCACTATAATTTTGGTTTCGCAATGGAAGAATTAAATTTACTTCTCCAAGTAGTGTTTCGAAATAAAATTAAAAGCGTATCGTCATGTAGTTTCACCAGTTTTTCCGATTAAAATAGTTCGAATAGCTTGTCACTGGATGCGATAAAAAGAGTGAAAAATGAATTTCGTTGGGGATTCTAGAGGTCGGTTTTACTGAGGTGTAACACGGTAAACTACGTATGACTCTCTAAGGCAGTTACCAGACAGTCCGCTCACCAGATGTGGACTGCTGAGACTGTTATCCGTTACAAACTCCGAACCATAAGTTTATTCCAGAGTCAACATTTGACAACCCCCGCTAATATTTCCTTTATGTAAATGTACAACTTCCATAACGTACAGCACTGAGTCAGCTGTAAAATTCTCAGACAGTGTGCTACGTTACGCTGCTCTCTCAGCTAAATCCCAAGGGGCGGCATGATTTTTAAAGCACCCTCTTATTATGAAAAATTTGATACACGTATCGCGTTGGACTGTTTGCGACCTCATATGCAATGGAATATTCAGTTTTCGTTACTACTACTAAGATTTTAAATTGTTTTATGATTCACGAAACCGAGGATTGAGAAGGGAGAACAAGTTATAAAATAATTTAGAAATATTTAAATACTTAGTTCCACGATTGATAATGAACATTGGAAGGGAGAAAAAGTTATAAAATAATTTAGAAATATTAAAATTCTTAGTTCCACCATTAACAATGAAGATTGGGAAGGGATAAAGAGTTATAAAATAATTCAGAAATATTTAAATTCTTAGTTACACGATTAACAATAAAGGTTGGGAAGCAAGGAAAAGTTATAAAATAATTTGGAAATATTTAAATGCTTAGTTCCGCGATTGACAATGAACATTGGGAAGGGAGAAAAAGTTATAAAATAATTTAGAAATATTTAAATTTTTAGTTCCACGATTAACAATAAGGATTGGGAAGGGACAAAGAGTTATAAAATAATTCAGAAATATTTAAATTCTTAGTTCCACGATTAACAATAAAGGTTGGGAAGCAAGGAAAAGTTATAAAATAATTTGGAAATATTTAAATGCTTAGTTCCACGATTGACAATGAACATTGGGAAGGGAGAGAAAGTTATAAAATAATTTAGAAATATTTAAATACTTAGTTTTATAATTAATAATGAAGATTGAAAAGGGAGAAAAAGTTATAAAATAATTTAGAAATATTGAAATACTTAGTTCCACGATTAATAATGGAGATTGGACAGAAAGAAAAAGTTATAAAATAATCTGGAAATATTTAAATGCTTAGTTCCATGATTAACAATGAACATTGAGAAAAGAGAGAAAGTTATGAAATAATTGATAAATATTTAAATTCCTAGTTTCACTGAGTTGAAAAAAATGAGTAAAATATTTTATTTATTCTCTACAAAATATAGTTCTCGATATTTCCAAATGCCAATTTTACCATATCTGTAGTATTAAATGAGAGTAAAAATTAATACGAGCGATACTCGAAAAATTAGAATAAAAACCCCCTATAAAATTTATAAAAATTCTAGAAACTTTTACAATTTTATCCTCACCGAAATAGTTATTTTTCACGACTAATTAAAATCAAACGCTTTTGCAATGCACAAATTTATAAATTTCGATTAGATTCTTCTCCCCTTTTCAAAAAAATAAAAGAAGATAATAATAACGACACAGATACTACGTTCAAAAATTCCCAAGGAGTGTCTACTTTATTTCCACGTAATTCCGTGATCCATTCTCGAAACGTACTTCACTCTAACGTCCGGATATTAGATAGACATGCTAGTTTACCGTTTGTTATGGCCTCGCAACATGTGTTCCCAGGAAAATACGTGACATCTTTTTGAAAAATCTTACGCAGAATGCCGCACACGGAAAGTATTATTCACGTAGAGCTTTCCAGCACCGGGGAATCTTTTACCATCGCGTGACGCTGTAAGAATACCATGTTACAAGTAGCAACGCTGCTGCTGCCAGGATCTCAATATCTCTTTCTGAAACTTTTCCAGCGACCAGAATACCTTCCGGCCGAGATGCATATTGTTTTCACGTGGAATGTTTCCGTGTGGTAGTCCCGCGTGTTTTACACGCGATACGTACAGCTTAAAACGTTATTTGAACACCCTATTCCTCTTCGCGGCCTAGCACACGTGTGCAAACTTTGCCCTCTTCGCGTCCACTCTCGTGGTTCGGAAAATAGCAATATTTTTTTCCCTCAGTTAAGAAACGTACATCGAACACACGTATCTAAGAATTTTTAAAACTTTGGTAATATCGGGCAATATTGATAATATTATACGAAAAGATGAGACGATGAGGCGAGATAGAAGGAAGAGGAAAGGAACTCCTCGAGGGATTTCTTAGATTCTTATCTCATAATATCGAATTATATGGTGTCATAGTGTAAGCAGTACAGCTATTGCAATATTTCGAGGTGGGATACCTAGAAATCGTCGAAATTGAAAGAATTAAAAATTATTTCTTCAATAAAATTTAAATCAAAATTTAAAATTGTTAATGAATTTTCGTTAATAACTATTGGTTAAATTATTTAACTGAAAGAATTAAAAATTATTCCGTCAATATAATTTAAATCAAAATTTAAAATTGTTAATGAATTTTCGCTAATAACTATTGGTTAAATTATTTAACTCTTTGCGGCACAGGATTTCAGATAATAAAATAGACCCACGTTGCACAGAAATTTGATTGCGTTTTAAATGAAACAAAATTGGTATATTTTTACTAATAAAGGAATCGCATAATGTAAAAGCATAAAACCAGGAAAAAAAGAATGTCGCGATGAACCTTCCACTTGCAACAATTGATGAACCTGTACTGGCATGTTGAATGTTGCCAACACGAGCGAATACATTTATAACATTTGTCGAAGGTATTACCAACTGCTTTACGTAAATAAGACGAAATATAAACCTATGAGTATGCAGCTATTGCGATATTTCGAGGTGGGACTAAAAATGTCCCATCATGCATTAGGGTGCATCAAAAAGATGGGACACTTTTAATTCCACCCTGCTCCAAAGAGATATTGGGTTATGGAAGACGTTAATTTATTATTATTATAATATTAACGAAATATTTCCATATTCATGTTAGTTGTTATAAAAGTCACTCGAGTCGTGTACATTTAGTTTCTGAGTTTAGATAAATTGAAAAATTAACAGTTAAGTCTTTCAATTTACAGTCTAGTCTTTTAGTTTATACTTATATACTCCTAATATGTATATGTTTATATAGGCCTAATCTCGTTTAGCTCGTAATAAATATATATTTAGAATAAACAATCATCTCCTATTTTTTAAATTTGCCAACCAAACAGTATCCCTACATCTATGCGAATATGCAGATGTATTGAAATTTCCAGGATGTTGGTGATGCTGTGTGAAAAGAGGAAAATGGAAAGGGGTTAAGAGAAGCGAAAAGAAACACTTTTGGATCACAGAGGTCTCCTCGGCTCTTTGCATCAACAGTTAGTTCCAATTCTTCGACAAAGATCACAGAACACAAAGTATATAGAACCTTTAAACATCCTGCATCCGACATGACGTTGTAACAGTGAGTAACCAAAGCTCGTTTAAATAACTACTAAAATGGGAAAGTAAGGGAAAATGTAAATCGACCTTTGTGTGCCTTTAATTTCATTATTGCTCGATTTTCTTTTGTTAGTTTTGGAGGTTTCAAAGGAACGAAAATCTCCTTTCGGAGCTTGGTACGCGAGTGCAGTCCAATAACAGCAATACCATTCCCTTTAATACTTCTGGTCTGTTAACCATTGCAACGATGAACTGGGACGAATTTTGTTTCCGAGAAGGTAATTAACTACCCACGCAATGAGTTATATAGTTACATGCAACAGGTATAATTTTAGAATTTTAGAATTCATTACTATTCTTATAATTTTATATGCTATATGCAACATCAATCTTATTTTTATTTATACCTGTTATTTAAACGTAGATTGTGGTATTTTTTGATATTAATAATCTTTATTATCACATTTCAGTAGTTTTATTCAATTATTTTTCTTATAATTTCGTATAGTATAAGCAATATCAATCTTATTTCTATTTATACCTGTTATTTCAACGTAGATTTTTATATTTTTTGATATTAATAACCTTTATTATCACATTTTAGTAGTTTTATTAAATTATTTTTCTTATAGTTTCTTATACTATATGCAACATAAATCCAATTTTTATTAATTTATTAAATTATTTTTCTTGCAATTTCATACACTATATGCAACTTCAATCTTATTTTTATTTATACCTATTATTTAAACGTAGATTTTTATATTTTTTGATATTAATAATCTTTATTATTACATTTCAGTAGTTTTATTAAATTATTTTTCTTATAATTTTATATACCATATGTAACATCAATCTTACTTTTATTTAACCTATTATTTAATACTGAAATTGTAGTACTATTTGATATTAATAATCTTTTATATTTCAACAGTTTCCATACTTTTATATAAATTTTTAGCAGTGTCTATTATTTATACATACTTCTGTTCTTTATTAAGAAGAAACTTTCTCAGTTCCTATACGAAAAATTCTCTCAGTCCCGAAGGTATGGTATCAAAGAAAAGGTCAAAGTACGTACCGTGAAATGAATTTTAGATTTCTTACTCTTTATTTATAAGCGTACACGGACAGTAGCAAAATGAACTCGTACGCGAGAAGAGAACTGGACGGGGCTAGCTTTGCCGGATTCTATTAAAATTCGTGTAATTAGATGCAGTAAATTTAAGAATTATCTACCGCGTATGACGTAGCCAAAATTATGCACGGTTCAACTTTCGTAAGCATAATTCATCGTGGCGGCTGTGATAAATTTGCTTCCGGAGTTCTTATTTTTGCCTTGCCTCTATTAACCAAAACGTGCGATAGTTACATTATTACTGTAATAAATCCACGTAGCCCGAGCTTGTCGTAAGCCTCTGCAAAATTCTACGAATTTATGCAAGAAAAGAAAAAGAATATCACACATAGCGATCTTCATCTCGTCGAATAGGCTATTTATTTTTCAAATGTAATTAACACTAGAACTACCGACCTATAACGAGTAGCTGCATGCATTTCCCACAAATGAAGATAACTGTAGTCGTATACGACCAAGACGAATAACTATAAACAATTACGTCTGGATCTGAATAAAATGAGAATAAATTTGTTCAAAAATAGTTTGTGTATTCTAGAAATTGCAAATATAATTTATATTAATTTATTAATAATTGCGAAACCAGTCATTTTGACAGGTTTGGTAGTTGTAGTGTCAACAGAACCGATTTATCAATTCAAAAAAACATCAGATGTTTATGCAAATTTTTTTAGACAAGTTTTGCAGTAAATTTGCATGCATGTTTTGTGTAATAATATTTATACGTATTTTTTAATAGAAAATAAATAAATTTAGAGAAACTGAATGTAAATAGCTGTCATTTGGGACCATTATAAATTTTTAATTATTTCGCGAACGAATAAGTGATTTTAATATGCGTTCTAAAATTAATTTGACATTTTGATGGGTATATATGTCGAACAGTCATAATAAAATTTTGCCTCAGGATTCGTGCCAATTCGATTGTGCTTTGTAACGTTATGCGAATATAAAATGATCGTAAGTTTGGTAAAAAGTTATTGTAACATACTATATGTAACGTATTATCCTGCATACGAACAAGACACATAATACTTGCATAAGCATCAGCTGTTTAAATAAGCATAAAGCGCCAGAGGCTGTCAATGAGATATAACAGTGATCAGTTTGGGTATAGAATATAATTTTTAATGCGGAGAAATTTAATAAATGTCGTACTTTCGAATGTTAAAATTAATCGAAATTTCAGTGGATCGATAATTAACGCATGACACGTTCAGGTTAATTTGGAATTTATACAAATACGATTATTTATTCGGTTTTAAATATCAATTTATTTCTTACGACATTTTATCGTATATTTCGTGGATGGCTGATTACAAAGATTGGATACACGTTATACTGAATGGAATCTTGCTGTTTTAAATGAAGGTATATACAGAAAGAAAAGGGGAGAAAGAGACATTAAAAGCAGGAAAATGCTATAGGTGATATAGGTTTTCCATTAACGATATTTATGTTCCATTTAAATTTACGAATATAAAGACTGTTTCAAGTGAAACCAAAAAATTCTAATCAGTATATGAATATATTCAAGGAAAGAGAAATATATCTAGTGCACCATTTTCACTGATGAACAAAATTCTTGTAATGTCCGAACTATTAATAATAATATTTTATTATAGGATTAGACTTTAATTTAATAAACAAAATAAATAATAAAATTGAACAATAATTTATACAACTATTAATTAGAAAATCATACGCAATACAAATTATTAATTATAATCAACTAAAAATGCAGAATTAAATAAATTAAATATAAACAACAATTCCAAAATTTAGCAATTGGAAATACATACATATATATTAAATTACAGATAATATAAATTAGAAGAGGTCGGATAATATATACAGATAGCCCTTCTACAATACGGCATCTTATAACACGGTTTCGCAATAAAACGATTCATAAATTGCGGGAACCTTCCTACAACACGGCATCCTATAACACGATTTCGCTCTAACACGATAAGGAAATTGCGAAAACCTTTGTACAGCACTGTACTTCTACATTAGCACTGACGACGAAGAAATTTATTAAATTAAAGTTGCGATAAATTAAAATAATATTCTTCATTTTTTTGTTTATGTTTTGCGTTGTACATCCAATTATATTTTTAATAAAAATTAAGGTGTCAATGTAGAATTTAAAAAATAATTTATTTTTAGTAAGTTTTCGGAACGTAACCAAACTCTTTGTATTGGCTCCGAGTCTTATACAACATAGCTTCACACAACACGGCATCTACAAGGAACCTATCAACCGTGTTATAGCAGAGTTACATGTATTTTAAAGCTTATCACAGTAATACTTTTCTACGGATCGAAAATAAAATTTACTAAAGTATTATACGCTCTGTAAGTGAATAACTAAAAAAAATTGAATACATGAATGAAAATAAAATTGTATAATTACATAAAAATTACACAATAATTATAGCCAAAAATAGCGAGAACAAATGGAGATTTAGACAAAATAACAAATGAAAGTCAAACGACGTAAAAGACTTTCGCGACCAGTCACATTCGGCACTATCTTTCATAAACGATAGGTTAAAATGGGAAAAAAAC